>NW_007377967.1:0-53492 GCF_000475195.1 Diaphorina citri | reverse complement strand
ATTCCTATGACATATTTTGTTGTTTAGCACAAGGCACTAAAAATACAACTGAAGGCACTGAAGCCAAAAGAAGACATGGCTCTTAATATACATCTGAAGGTGGCTGTAACTATTGCTGCAGCTTGTGTGTACAAAAATTTATAGATGTTATTTTCTTATTCAGTTGGGTTTTTTTTTTATACATTTTTCCCAACTCACGCAACCCAGAAAATTGTCATGAATTCGAGTATTTTCATAACAGCTCCGGAATCAGATACACTTTTATGTCTTCTGATGAAGTGTTTCGCACAACGAAGTGTTTACCCCTTCATGTGGGTTTGATTTCAGTTGCCTAGATCTAAAGTAACTTCCCGAGTGGAATTCAGGTCCAATAACTAAGGAATGAAAAAACTGGGTCTTATAACACGTAACCTACCATTTATACGTATGATATTGGTTTTTCTTATGATCATTTCATAAACGTACATTGTACACACTGAGGACAAATATCAGGTAACTTGTTCAAATTCCTCTTAAATGTTAGGAGCTTAGTCGGGTTAGCACGATAGTATTCCTATTAAGTCTATTCCAAATTGTTTATTCCGTTTTGTTTATAATTATTTGTGTGTTACCTGTTATCCTGTTAACCTTGTATCTAGAGATACCCATATTATATTCAAATGTAATTTAAAATAAAATTATATTATTTTACACTATTAGCGTATCAGAAATATTTTCTTTCCAATCTGAATAAGTAGGATCTTGATTCTCTTGTATTTGATATCATGAGACATCATTAAAACGTAGAGATAGTAGTTGTGAATATCAGTACAAGAAAATGTTTATTTACAAATATAATACAAAGGGTCTGTAAATACAAGTTTGTACATTTTCCAATACAATATACCTACCTATCATATAAATTGCAGTTCTGGGTAGGTATTCTGTTTACAATTTGGTTTGAGTAATGATTTCTTGAGTTCTTTTAGCTCTTAAATAGCTAAAACCATACAAATACTCCTAGCTTTCTCTAGTTCCTAGGTTTAATATCATCATGGGATTGTTTTCTGGAAGAACTCAAGCTGTGAAGTCCCGTGTTTCCATTGAGACCCGATGAGATCATTCTGTATTTGTGAGCCCTCTCCTGACATATTCCTATCCTGAAAATAATAAAGAACGTTTTAGAACGAACGTGCACTAAACGCATTAGGCCTGTCACACATTGTACGCGCGACTTTGAGTAGCGCGTGGTCGGCTTCAAAAACAAACCTATGAAAATGAGAGAGTCCATAGAGACACAATAGGTTTGGAGGATCACGCTTACTACTCCAACATTGTTGATGATCCGCGCTATGCTTCTGAACCATCTAAAGAAGAATTCCCGATGTTTGAATCACTAAAGTTGACCATCGAGAGAACACTGCCCTACTGGAACAATGTGATTGTACCACAGTACAGTGACGAAACCTGCTACCTTGCAACCGTAACCTGGAATAAAAACAAAAAGGTCTGAAAAAGGCATACTCTACGGGATGTGGATACGACACAGACCACATGAGTCTAATGTAGCACTTGTTTTATTGCTATGAAATAAAAACGGCGGTAAAACTACCAAGAGGGAACTGTAACAACGGAAGCCTTATCGTCCCGAAATCGAAGAAAAGAGGAGAGGATAAGACAAAGCCATCCGTTCCGAGAACGACCCTTATCTATTTAGGGTAAAGTTCGCTTGAGGCGGAATCAAATCCATGACCTGGCGCTTACAAGGCAGCCGTGCTACTCTCCAAGCTTTAAGTAGTTGACTAGGTATTTTATTTTTAGTTATACTACAAATTGTCTTTTTCAAGAGGTTTGATAAAGGGAACTGTAACTGCTAAAGTCTTATCGTCCCAAAAGCGAAGAGAGAAGAAAGACAGGCTAGAAAAAAGCCAGCCGTTCCGAGAACGAACAAATTAACGAATGCTTTTAATTAAATTTTACAAAAAATTAAGCGAAGAAGATGGCGAAGTATGTCATTGTAATGGTGAGACATGGAGAGTCTGAATGGAACCAGAAAAATCTGTTCTGTGGATGGTACGATGCACAGCTAAGTGAGAAAGGTAAGCAGGAACACCTGTTGGTCGTTTAGTATCCTGTAGGATTCATCAGAGATGATTGGGGAAAAGTTCGTACAGAAAAAACGGACAAAAACATGAGAGAGTAAGACTCTAGCAGGCTGGGATCCTTGAGGTAGGCCCGTTCAAATTGAAGGCTGTTTCTTTGCTTCTTGCTATCATTGAGGTCCAGAACCCCTCAAATTTCTGAATACTAGCAAGTGCTAGTTAATATGGTTGTAAAAATATAGATTATGATTAATTGATCCCTAGTTGAGATGCTAACTATTATAGGCCCATACATTACCTAGTGAAGAGTAGATTTGGAAATAGCAAACACAGATCATGGCGAATACAAGGCTGCTGAACAGAAGCAACGTATGTACGTATATCTTAGAACCCAAGTGTCGAGTGTCCATAGGCAGGCAAATACTGGTGGTGGAGTAACTACTGATACCTGTAATCAGGAACAAAAGATCTGCTGTTAACACCTGGAAAAAAGTTCGCAGTTTGCATTTCGTACTTGGCAAAAATTATGACGTACCGTGATATTACAGATGAAAAACCTTTAAAAACATTAAATAACCATTAATTTATAATAGGCAGATAGGTCACTAGTTGTTGTGATATTTGAAAATCAAAGTTGCTTTTTCAGACACCCAGTTCCAGTGTGACAAGTTCAGTGGTATAGTATTTATCACGTTGGACTTCGGGCTTAGAGATTGGTCGTTTGAGTCCAACTCAAGACATAATATTTAGAGTAGTATATTGGTTGACGGACGATCAAATGACGAGCATTTTAACGCACTTATTCGGACATTTAATCGACGAAAAGCGTTTTAAAGCAATGATTACTTTTTCTTCTTCCGAAAATCAGCAAAGATGAGCAGGACTTACCAAACATCGGCAAAGCTCCCATAACACTGGCATACATTACCTAGCGACCGGTGCCAGCATGGTAGGTAAACATTGGATTTTAGGATTATTGAGATATTGGGAAAATCCTACAATGCTGCGCAGTGAGCACTAAAGTTGTGATATAATAACACAAAGAAACTGCATTTACATTTACATTACCTAGTGAAGAGTAGATTTGGAAATAGCAAACACAGATCATGGCGAATACAAGGCTGCTGAATAGAAGCAACGTATGTACGTATATCTTGGAACCCAAGTGTCGAGTATCCATAGGCAGACAAATACTGGTGGTGGAGTAACTACTGATACCTGGAATGAGAAACAAACATCTGCTGTTAACATCTGAAAAAAGTTCGCAGTTTGCATTTCGTACTTGGCAAAAATTATGACGTACCTACCGTGATATTACAGATGAAAAACCTTTAAAAACATTAAATAACCATTAATTTATAATAGGCATATAGGTCCCTAGTTGTTGTGATGTCAAAAATTACAAAATTTGAACATCAAAGTTGCTTTTTCAGACACCCAGTTCTAGTGTGACAAGTTCAGTGGTATAGTATTTATCACGTTGGACTTCGGGCTTAGAGATTGGTCGTTTGAGTCCAACTCAAGACATAATATTTAGAGTATTATATTGGTTGACGGACGATCAAATGACGAGCATTTTAACGCAATTATTCGGACATTTAATCGACGAAAAGCGTTTTAAAGCAATGATTACTTTTTCTTCTTCCGAAAATCAGCAAACATGAGCAGGACTTACCAAACATAGGCAAGGCTCCCATTATACTGGCATACACATACCCCACCAGAATAAAATAAGTGGTCCTATGTATGGTAAGCTTATTGGCATACAGTGCGCGTTTAATAGAGTACCATCGCTCTAGGGTGATCATGCCTAGAGTAAAAATAGACAGCTGACTAGCGAACACAGTGACGAAACCTGCTACCTTGCAACCGTAACCTGGAATAAAAACAAAAAGGTCTGAAAAAGGCATACTCTACGGGATGTGGATACTACGACACAGACCACATGAGTCTAATGTAGCACTTGTTTTATTGCTACGAAATAAAAACGGCGGTAAAACTACCAAGAGGGAACTGTAACAACGGAAGCCTCATCGTCCCGAAATCGAAGAAAAGAGGACAGGATAAGGCAAAGCCATCCGTTCCGAGAACGACCCTTATCTGTTTAGGGTAAAGTTCGCTTGATGCGGAATCAAATCCATGACCTAGCGCTTACAAGGCAGCCGTGCTACTCTCCAAGCTTTAAGTAGTTGACTAGGTATTTTATTTTTAGTTACACTACAAATTGTATTTTTCAAGAAGTTTGATAGCTACCTTGCAACCGTAACCTGGAATAAAAACAAAAAGGTCTGAAAAAGGCATACTCTACGGGATGTGGATACTACGACACAGACCACACGCTACTCTCCAAGCTTTAAGTAGTTGACTAGGTATTTTATTTTTAGTTACACTACAAATTGTATTTTTCAAGAGGTTTGATAAAGGGAACTGTAACTGCTAAAGTCTTATCGTCCCAAAAGCGAAGAGAGAAGAAAGACAGGCTAGAAAAAAGCAAGCCGTTCCGAGAACGAACAAATTAATGAATGCTTTTAATTAAATTTTACAAAAAACAAAAGGTAGTACACTCACCTTTCTGCCAGTCATAGGCATAGTTGAAGTAGACCTCTGTAGACTGCAGATCCTTGATAGCTAGGAGGAGTAGATAGAAAGCCATACACAGGTCTGCCATCGCCAGATGAGAGATTAGAAATCGCGGCACAGATTTCTCTGAGGTGCGGCTCAGTGTTACGGCAAGAACGGCGGCATTTCCTGTTTTAATTAAATTTTACAAAAAACAAAAGGTAGTACACTCACCTTTCTGCCAGTCATAGGCATAGTTGAAGTAGACCTCTGTAGACTGTAGATCCTTGACAGCTAGGAGGAGTAGATAGAAAGCCATACACAGGTCTGCCATCGCCAGATGGGAGATTAGAAATCGCGGCACAGATTTCTCCGAGGTGCGGCTCAGTGTTACGGCAAGAACCGCGGCATTTCCTGGAAATATCAACCTGGTCTATTATTGTCACAAAGTTATAGTAGGTGTTGTAAGCGCTAGGTCGCGGGTTCAATTTCTGCTCGGGGCGGATTTTCGAAACACTTTGCCAGTTACAGTTCTATCAAAACTCTTAAAAAAAAGAAGATTTTTGTTGTTTTTACCAAGTGTCGATATCGTGTATATCCTTAAAAGTTACCCAACTTTTTAATAGGACCTAAGCCACCAACGCCAGCCTAGTTAGCTATCCCAAACAGATATGGCTGGTTCTCGGACCGGGCTTTCTCCTATCCTGTCCTTTCCTCTTCGTTTTCGGGACAATAACATCTTAACAGTTTTTTTTTTATTTTAATTTATTATGGTGGGTCAACACAAAATTAAATGTTATATACACCTATTGAGAATTACCTAAATTTTTATTTGGGTTCTACGGAGGAATTCGAGAGGGGGAGAGATAATCTTAACAGTTAACAAATTTCTAATTAATAATAATGGAAAGTTTAAATGGCTTTATCATTTGTAGCGAATGAAAAAGCCGTTTAGCTGGTATACATATGTAGGTATGTTCTAAATATGTATGTACATAAGTTCCACTTATTTATGTAACAGTGCGGAAAATTAAGTGACCCTTAACATTGGAAAGTTAATAATTATGAACTACGTAGGTAGCTAGGTAGGTAGGTACCTACATAATCGGGAGCCTAAGTATGTAGGTATGTAACAAGTAACATTTGTAACAATCATGTTATGAGATAATAGGTAATATAATAGACTCTTGAGTGGAAGGTAACCACTAGGCGAGGTTAACACCGAAGAAGTCTTCAACCACCTAACTCTTAGAGCTCCATTAGTATTCTCCTCCAGTCTCCAATTTTCAATCTCATTCTGGAAGTATAAACAGGGTATATTCTATTCTATTTTAGTATGTGGTCAATGTCTCAAATAAAAATGAGGATAAAATTCCATGCATGCCTAGGCCAAGATCGAACCCGCGCCCTCGTGTTTACCAGGCGAGCGTCTTGACCACTACGTCACCGAGGCATGATCATGAACTGAGAACATTTTTGCGTTGATTTCCAAGGAACTTTCTTATCTCTCATTGAAAAATTGCGGGATTATTTTTAGAATGTTATACTTTTTTCCAGAGTTTTGATAGAGGGTACTCTAACTGCGGGAGGTCTTATAGTCCCAAAAGCGAAAAGAGATTGAATTTGTTTGTTATTATAAAGCCAGCCCTTCCGAAGATGAACCTTATTCCACCCTCACCCCGACAGACCTCTGGGAGAAAACAACCCAAGCTGTCACCTTGTTTGATCTCATTCCGACCCTGGAACCTGTTGTAAATGTTGACTGATCTACTGTCACTTCTGTAACAACAACAAGACGAGCCTTATCAACAAGAACTTACAATTTGGATATCTGAGATCCGTTGAAAGCCCGACCTTCGATAATTTTGATGTTGTTGTAGCCGAGGAATCTGCAAAGTAAAGTAAGAATACTAAGAATTTGATGAAATTCACCTGTAGGCTGTAGGGTAGGTAGCTATGTACTTCTCACAATTTTTCCTCTTGTAACGAGCTTAATTTGACCAGCGTTGTTACCGTGGATGGTAGCGCGTCTGCCTTGTAAGACTTTCAAAGCTGTAGACGAGGAGATTTAAGAGATGTAAACGCACCTTTAGGTACATTAAATTTTTGCCTCACCAAACAAAATTAAAATATTCAAGAATCTGAAAATCTAGGGCCGCCGCTCAAAGGACACGTAGACGCGCGTAGCGCGAGGTCGCGCGATGCCTCCTGAAACCAAACCTAAGAATCCAAGACCTCCCACACTGGAGTCGCACGACTTAGGTCTCCTAGAGTGTGAGAGGTCTCTATGATTTTCATAGGTTTGGATTTACAGGCGGAATCGCTCTACTCCGCGCAACTAAAAGTCGCGCGTCTACGCTTCTAGTATGCGGCAGGCCTTTAACTTAACAGCCCACTTCTGTGGCCGAATGGTTCAGAGCACTGACTCTCAACCCGGAGGAGCTGGGTTCGAATTCTGGCCAGGGAGGAAATTTTCTAACCAGACTTTTCCGTTCTTGGATAGGCATGGATGTAAAAGAAAGTGCCTTCTGTACCGAGGTACAATCTAAAAGATATAAAAAAAGGAATTTAACTGAAAGCGTGCGCCAGGTCTTACTTACAAATGTTCAACTTTGATCCGGATAGAATCTGAAGACAGTTCAGTGATTTTGTTTCCCTCTAGATCTCTGTGAAGGAAAACAAATAAAATATGCAATTTAGATACATTTTTCTTTTCTTTTTTTTTTTTTTTCAAGAAAAAGCCTAGATGAAGCTGTTAAGGCCATTCATTTTAATGCATAAATGTTTATAATGAAACTATTTTTAACTCTGATAAGTGATGAATACCTCGAAATGGAAAGTTTAAATGGCTTTATCATTTGTAGCGAATGAAAAAGCCGTTTAGCTGGTATACATATGTAGGTATGTTCTAAATATGTACATATGTACATAAGTTCCACTTATTTATGTAACAGTGCGGAAAATCAAGTGACCCTTAACATTTAAAAGTTAATTATGTAGGTACAATCATGTTATGAGATAATAGGTAATATAATAGACTCTTGAGTGGAAGGTAATCAATCACTAGGCGAGGTTAACACCGAAGAAGTCTTCAACCACCTAACTCTTAGAGCTCCATTAGTACCTATTCTCCTCCAGTCTCCAATTTTCAGTCTCATTCGGGAAGTATAAACAGGGTATATTCTATTCTATTCTAGTATGTGGTCAATGTCTCAAATAAAAATTGAGGATAAAATTCCATGCCTTGGCTGGGATCGAACCCGCGCCCTCGTGTTTACCAGGCGAGCGTCTTGACCACTACGTCACCGAGTCATGATCATGAACTGAGAACATTTTCGCGTTGATTTTCAAGGAACTTTCTTATCTCTCATTGAAAAATTGCGGGATTATTTTTAGAATGTTATACTTTTTTCTAGAGTTTTGATAGAGGGTACTATAACTGCGGGAGGTCTTATAGTCCCAAAAGCGAAAAGAGATTGAATGTGTTTGTTATTATAAAGCCAGCCCTTCCGAAGATGAACCTTATTGTCCTTATTCCACCCTCACCCCGAGAGACCTCTGGGAGAACCCAACCCAAGCTGTCACCTTATTTGATCTCATTCCAACCCTGGAACCTGTTGTAAATGTTGACTGATCTACTGTCACTCCTGTAACAATAACAACAACAACACGAGCCTTATGTGTTTAGGATAAAGCTCGCCCCGGGCGGGAATCGAACCCGCGACCTAGTGATTAATACTTACATAACTTCCATGACGAGGTCATTGGATACGGGAAACTGAGGTATGTGATTCAGACCAGTGCGAACGATTTTCCTGGAAAAATAAATAAAAAAATCTAAATTAATATTTATTTTTTTTTAAGCCTAGTTATGTTGGAAGGTAGAGTGCGTCTGCCTTGGGTTGTGGGTTCAATTCAGTACGGTGTACTCTGGGTTTGGAGGTTGGTGGTTCGAGTCCAATTGAAGTCATAATCTTATTATCAATAAAGTGTATAATCTTATTATCAATAAAGTGTCGACAATTGATAAAAAAAAAGTCAGATATATTTAGCGTAGTGTATTAAGCGGGCAACGACATTCTGAGTCTGAGATGTGTCAGACAGTTGATGTGTAGCGGAAAAAGCTTCCGACAGTCTGTCAGACCTCTGAGACCTCCAGGTCTGAGGTCTGTCAGATGGTCGCGGCGTGAGTGGTCAGCATTAAAAGAAGTATTCACTTACATATCAAGGAGAGAATTAGCATACATCTTCATGACGTCATGGTTCAACAGCTCAATATCGCTATCAGCAATTGTCCTGAGAAGAGTAATTAAAAAAAAATAAATAAATAAATTTATTAAAAAATCTCTAAAACTGTGTCCACACATAATCGATCTCGTCAATCGACGAGCTGACTCTATTAGGTACCTTACACAATCATTAGTAATGTCATTATTTCCAAGTAATGATGATGAAAAATCAGAAAATCCGGAATTCCATCATTACTAATGATTGTGTAAGGTACCTATATGTGAAAACCGTAAGAATACCGAGTTAACCTTGGATTGTACTCAGCCTTTCCTGTTATCTAACGGCCTTTCTTTGATAATGCTATAAGGACACTTTGATAATGATCAGAGTATTAGGTAGCTAGGTACCCCACTACATAGATGTGAACGAATTAATTTTATCTACTAATTTTATTGCCTTGCAAATTATTCTAAAGGATACGTACAGCAGGTGCTTCAAAGGATATCTACTTATATTTTACTTTACTTTAAGGGTTTTACATTTACTTTAAGGGTTCAACGAGTACCTACAATTAAAAAATAGAAAGTAAAAAAAAAGTAGTTACTAGAAGGGTGTTTACAAGTGCTTCAAAGGGTGCCTACTTACAAATTACTTCAAAGGTTACATTATGAATAGTTCAAAGAGTAATAAAGGGAATGTTTACAAATTACTTCAAAGGGTGCCTACTTGCAAATTACTTCAAAGGTTATATTATGAATAGTTCAAAGAGTAATTACAAAATACTTCAAATGGTACCTGATTACAAGTGCTTCAAAGGGTACCTACAAATCACTTCAAAGGGTACTTACAAGTACTTCAAAGGCATCTGAGTCACATTTTTGTACGAGTCTCCTAGGCAAATACACTTGACACGATTTGAACAGACACAAGCTTCCACTTCGCCCAAAATGTAGAAAACATAGTGGAGAATAACCAGGGATGTCCACTGACACAACATTATGATTATTTTACGTCAACTAAATCACTTAACACTTTTAAATGACAAACATGATTGAAGACTTTGGAACTTTAAAAAGTGAAATTAGTAGGTATTGGTTTCCATACAATCCAATATGACATACAAATTACCTACATAGATGTGAACGAATTAATTTTATCTACTAATTTTATTGCCTTGCAAATTATTCTAAAGGATACGTACAGCAGGTGCTTCAAAGGATATCTACTTATATTTTACTTTACTTTAAGGGTTTTACATTTACTTTAAGGGTTCAACGAGTACCTACAATTAAAAAATAGAAAGTAAAAAAAAAAGTAGTTACCAGAAGGGTGTTTACAAGTGCTTCAAAGGGAATATTTACAAATTACTTCAAAGGGTGCCTACTTAGGTACAAATTACTTCAAAGGTTATATTATGAATAGTTCAAAGAGTAATAATTGTAATAAAGGGAATGTTTACAAATTACTTCAAAGGGTGCCTACGTAGGTAGCTAGGTAGGTACCTACATAATCGGGAGCCTAAGTATGTAGGTATGTAACAAGTAACATTTGTAACAATCATGTTATGAGAAAATGATAAAAGGTAATAAGTAATAATAGACTCTTGAGTGGAAGGTAACCACTAGGCGAAGTTAACACCGAAGAAGTCTTCAACCACCAATCCCTTAGAGCTCCATTAGTATTTAATAAATGAAAAATTCTAAATTATTATTTATTTATTATTATTATTTTTTTAGCCTAGTTATGTTGGAAGGTAGAGTGCGTCTGCCTTGGGTTGCGGGTTCAATTCCCGTCCGATGCGATTTTATCTTTAACATCAGATTATTATTATGTTAAGGCGGTCTCTTCCTGATCCCTTATGTGCGGCGTACATTTTAGTTTAGAACTATTGCACTGCCCCGTTAACATCAGATAAAGTTCGTTCTCGGAACGGTTGGCTTTCTCCTATCCTGTATTCCTTCTCTCTTCGCTTTCGGGACGATAATACCCTAGCAGTTGCAGTTCCCTCTATCAAACCTCTTCATCAAACCAACAAAGTTGGCTGGTTACGTTGGAATTGGTTGGTACGCGGGTGACCATCTGGGCTATCACGAAAAGCTATCCGAGGCCGGAAATTGGTAGAACTATTGCACTGCCCCGTTAACATCAGATAAAGTTCGTTCTCGGAACGGTTGGCTTTCTCCTATCCTGTATTCCTTCTCTCTTCACTTTCGGGACGATAAGACCTTAGCAGTTGCAGTTCCCTCTATCAAACCTCTTCATCAAACCAACAAAGTTGGCTGGTTACGTTGGAATTGGTTGGTACCCGGGTGACCATCTGGGCTATCACGAAAAGCTATCCGAGGCCGGAAATTGGGTCAGAAAATTTACTTATCTCTTAGATTTTGGGACTATGAGACCTTGGGTTTCCCGAACTTTTTTTTTATTATTTACAAACGGCTAGTAAAGGTTATTTGAGAACTTACAGAATTTTCAGCGATGTCAAGTGTTTGAGTAGGTTTGGAGAGACGAGAGTCAGGAGAGGGGCATTCACAATGGAAATGGTTCGAATCTTGCTGAAATCTTCAAACGTGTTCTCATCTATCTGACGTAGGCTTCTCACGTTGGTGAGATAGCTGGAAAAAGGAAATAATAAGAGGTATTGGAGAGACGAGAGTCAGGAGAGGGGCATTCACAATGGAAATGGTTCGAATCTTGCTGAAATCTTCAAACGTGTTCTCATCTATCTGGCGTAGGCTTCTCACGTTGGTGAGATAGCTGGAAAAAGGAAATAATAAGAGGTACACATTATTATTTATTCTTTCCTCGCCTGCTCTCATTTATTTGAGAAGAAGTTTTATTATTATTTAATTTCGGTAATAATAATGCCACCACTGGTCTCTACTCTAGAAAAGTAGCTACTCAACTGTCCGTAGAAAGTTACACCTTGAAGTCCAAGCACAGAGCCGATCTTCCACCCTGTTGGGAATCGAACCCGGGACCTCAGACGTGAGAGTCTTTGGTGTGATACTAGGTCACCAGAGGAGCTCTTCCTCCCGACCAGTCATGATACACAGATTAGCATGGAAGTGTTAACTAATTAGTACCTATCCAGAATGATATACTAATTTAGTCCAAGCATATAAATACTTGCCTCGGTAGCTTAGTGTTCATTCTGCTCGTTTGGTATACAGGAGGACATAGGTTCGAGCCCAGTCGAAGTAGATATTTTTTTCCAATTCATACAGGGTGTCCCAGACTTTATGCTTAAATAGTTTATCTCGGAGCTTGTTTGAAACACGTTTATTTTGCTACGGATATTTTGGCAATATCGCGATTCGCAAAAAGGCTCCGAGAAAAACGAGGTAACCATACTCGTACATTCAGGGACACCCTGTATAAGCATTTGACTTAAGGGTTAGGTGGTAGAAATACATTGGATTATTGCATTGCCCAGTGGTTACCTTCCACTGATTTGTGGTGGTAGCGGAAGCATTAGGTGGTAGAGAACGCCTCCGGCGTCAACCTCGCCTAGTGGTTACCTTCCACTCAAGAGTCTTTTATTATTATTTTGCGATCTGATAAGGACAGAAAATACACTTTGATCTTAGCCAAAAGGCCGAGAAGCGACTGAAGATTAAGTTGAGAACAACCTCAGTGGCTTTTTTTTTTTTTTTTTTTTTTTTTTGCCGTCTATTCGAGAGAAGTTATAAATTAAACATCTAAAACTTAACAAACTAAATAGGAAGCAAGATAAGAAGTTAAGACTTAAATATTACACCCGTATTCTACCATCACCATTTTGTATGAAGCTCTGTGGATGTCATTCCCATACCATTACGTATGTACTTAATTTGTTTATGTTTTTCTTACTTTTTTTTTTATAATTATGTAACTTAACAAAATAAAGAGGTGCTCGACATGATGAGGAGCAGGTCTGCCTTGGGGAAGTCAACATCCACCCTATGGAAATACAATTCTACTTACTTGTCCACCAGAGAGCAGAAGAGTTGCACCACCAGTGATGTTCCCATGATGAGCAGCAGGTCTGCCTTGGGGAAGTCAACATCCACCCTATGGAAATACCATTCTACTTACTTGTCCACCAGAGAGCAGAAGGGTTGCACCACCAGTGATGTCCCCATGATGAGCAGTCACAAAGGTCGTTCCCTGCCCAATACACTACGTACTAAATTTTATGACTTGACTTGGACTCGAACCACCAAACTCCAGATTCAAAGTCTCCCATGTTAACCACTAAACCACTGAGGTTTCTATGTTTATTGAACACATACCAAGTAGTCATGATACACAGATTAGCATGGAAGTGTTAACTAATTAGTACCTATCCAGAATGATATACTAATTTAGTCCAAGCATATAAATACTCGCCTCGGTAGCTTAGTCACTTAGTGGTCATTCTGCTCGTTTGGTATACAGGAGGACATAGGTTTGAGCCCAGCCGAAGTAGGAAATTTTTTTCTAACTTATTTGTATAGGCATTGGACCTAAAGGTTAGGTGAAAGAAACTGCATTGGGCTAGTAACTTCCTTAGTTGTTACCTTCTACTCAAAAGTTGATCCTAACCGAAATAATAATAAAAATCCAGCAATTTTTAAACGAAACCTTTACAAAATATCCTTCTGAAAATAACATTTTTAAAGGTTTATGTCGTTACTGGGTCTCGAACCCCAAGGGATTATTCTAGTCTAGGTATAGGTATTTAAATGGAATAAAAATTGATAGAGAGCTGAGGTTTAAATGGTCTATGTATGCCGTCTATTCAAATCAAATCTCAGCAATTTTTAAACGAAACCTTTACAAAATATCCTTCTGAAAATAACATTTTTAAAGGTTTATGTCGTTACTGGGTCTCGAACCCCAGCCCCCAAGGGATTATTCTAGTCTAGGTATTTATTTATTTGTTTACACGCTAAGCAGCAAGGCCATGTGTGAATCTAGGTATTTAAATTGAATAAAAATTAATAGAGAGGTGAGGTTTAAATGGTCTATGTATGCCGTCTATTCGAATCAAATCTCGAATTCTTTGTGGTAAAGCAGAGCTTTTTCACAACTTTTGTGGATATCACAACATTACCAAGTGCCTCCCTTGGAATCAATTTCCATTATCTTTTTACGCTGGTAATGCCGTCTACTTTGTTAATCGTCCGGTACAAGATTAAAGTAGCTACTCAATCGTCCTCACGAGGCTGAGTGCACCCCGATCTCCAAGCACAGAGCCGAAAAAACTTCGGCCCCGCCGGGAATCGAACTCGGGCCTCCTGCGTGCAAGCCTAGTGTGATACCCATTCGGCCAGGGAGGTTGCCTTCTATTCGAGAGTAGTTATAAATTAAACATCTAAAACTTAACAAACTAAATATGAAGGAAGATTAAATGTTACACCCGTATTCTACCATCACCATTTTGTATGATGATTTTTGATCTCATCTCTAGGGGGATTAATCGCTTCCCTCTACCTGCTTGATGCTCTATGCGCTATGCGCCACTCTTTTTTTAGCGCCATAGTCAGGTCTCCAATCTGAGCGCAAAGCAATGCGCTAGGCCAAGTTCCAGCAAGCGCATTCTTCATCTTTGGCACAATTTGGCGTCTCCTCACAGGGGCATCTCACAACTTATGGGAACTCTTTTCGCTCTCTCCCATCTCCCCGGCAGGGACATCGAGTTTGCTTTCACTTGCCTACTTACAAATTACTTCAAAGGTTACATTATGAATAGTTCAAAGAGTAATAAAGGGAATGTTTACAAATTACTTCAAAGGGTGCTTACTTACAAATTACTTCAAAGGTTATATTATGAATAGTTCAAAGAGTAATTACAAAATACTTCAAATGGTACCTGTGCTTTCACTCAGTCTTTCCTCCTTTTCTTCACACGCTTTCTCTCCTTCACTTGGTCTTTTCTCAACTTTATCTTCAGTCTTTTCAGTTAACTTTTCTGTGTCTTGAGTTTCTCCAACATTATTTCCTCCGTCATGGGCTTCTCCTGGGTTTTTATTTGCATTTCCTTCGCTTATTTTCGTTTCTTTTCTCTCGTCTTCTAGTATGTGGTCAATGTCTCAAATAAAAATTGAGGATAAAATTCCATGCCTTGGCTGGGATCGAACCCGCGCCCTCGTGTTTACCAGGCAAGCGTCTTGACCACTACGTCACCGAGGCATGATCATGAACTGAGAACAGTTTTGCGTTGATTTTCAAGGAACTTTCTTATCTCTCATTGAAAAATTGCGGGATTATTTTTAGAATCTTATACTTTTTTCATTGTACGAGTCTCCTAGGCAAATACACTTGACACGATTTGAACAGACACAAGCTTCCACTTCGCCCAAAATGTAGAAAACATAGTGGAGAATAACCAGGGATGTCCACTGACACAACATTATGATTATTTTACGTCAACTAAATCACTTAACACTTTTAAATGACAAACATGATTGAAGACTTTGGAACTTTAAAAAGTGAAATTAGTAGGTATTGGTTTCCATACAATCCAATATGACATACAAATTACCTACTACATATTATCATTTGGTATTTTCAGAAAAGGTTATTTTTCAAATTTAATATGTAGGTAGGATGAGCTCTTTTCAAAACTTTTTTTAACAAATTAACAAAAGCTGACGAGCAATTTAAAAATAAATCATATCATATCTTTTTTTTTATTTTTTAGAAAAACTACTTTTTTTAATCATATATTAAATCACAAAAAGTTATGTTAAATATTCTTGTAGGTAATCGCGAAAAGTTAAAAAGACCGGACCAATAAAATTTCTCAGCAAGAAAATAAATAAATGGTCTGGTTAGGTAATCAATAAACGCTATAAATTTCCAGACACGAACCAAACACCTTTTCAAAAGAAACTGAGAAATATGTTCATAAAGAACAGGAAGAGCATATTCGCCCAAAATGTAGAAAACATAGTGGAGAATAACCAGGGATGTCCACTGACACAACATTATGATTATTTTACGTCAACTAAATCACCTCTAACACTTTCAAATGACAAACATGATTGAAGACTTTGGAACTTTAAAACTTCGTAAAGGTTCAGAAAAAAGTGAAATTATAGTAGGTAGGTATTGGTTTCCATACAATCCAATATGACATACAAATTACCTACTACATATTATCATTTGCTATTTTCAGAAAAGGTTATTTTTTAAATTTAATATGTAGGTAGGATGAGCTCTTTTCAAAACTTTTTTTTTTTTACAAATTAACAAAAGCTGACGAGCAATTTCAAAATAAATCTTTTTTTTCTAAGAAAAAAATACTTTTTTTTAATCATATATTGAATCACAAAAAAAGTTATGTTAAATATTCTTGTAATCGCGAAAAGTTAAAAAGACCGGACCAATAAAATTTCTCAGCAAGAAAATAAATAAATGGTCTGGTTAAGGTAATCAATAAACGCTATCAATTTTCAGACACGAACCAAACACCTTTTCAAAAGAAACTGAGAAATATGTTCATAAAGAACAGGAAGAGCATTAGGTACGTACTACGTAGGTACATAATTTATTATAACTAGGTAGGTACATAATATAATTTCGAAAATAATAAATACCGACTGCATAACTACTAACTATTCAAAACAAAAGACAACAGTATTTACGCACGCCGCACGAGGTACACAAACGTATCAGCATAAAAAAAAAAAATCCACTCAATTAAAAAAATCGAGCGATTTATACCCGGAATTGATTGACACGAAAAAGTGACAGATCTCAGCCCTCCTGTTGTAATAATAATATTTTAAACAGATTCAAATGAGAACCACTTGAAACCGACGAAAATAATCATAGACGTACGTAATAGGTACCTACTACATAGACATTATGCACATGTACATACCAAATTTAAATTGTCGTACTTTAACTATATACCTGAGATGTTTTTTTGAACATTGAAAAAAAAAGCCTCTAAAGCCTGGTACATACGTTGCGTAGTCACACAGTTCATCACCTAAGCGTCAGAGTGGGCTTTTTGAGTATGATCATACCGATTTAGCACAGAATTAATGTACGTATCGTATCACCGATTGTAAGAAGATCGAAAAACCAAACTAAATCGCCTTTCATTGAAGGCCAATAAATGGATGGGTGACCTGCCTCGGTGGTGTAGTAGTGGTCAAGGCGCTCGCCTGGTCAACAAGAGGGCGTGGGTTCAATCCCTGCCGAGGTATGGAATTTTATCCTCATATAATTTGAGAATTTGACCACAATAATAGTAGTAGCCTACTGCTGGAGTAAAAGGACTTTTCAGTCCTATGCGAGCAGTATAAATAAGCACTATTATTATTATTTCATTACAATTCTTCGTTACGTGTGTACCAAGCTTTAGAGAGAAAAACAAATCATACAGAATAAATGAGCTCAGTTTCATTAACACATTTGCAGTTCCTACTGCTGGGAGCTAGGTATACGTAACGTTTATTTTGCCATTATTGATATAAGAGCTGGAATAGACAGAGTAAACATGGCTTTTTCAAGATGACTGAGGTTGGTTTGTTGTTGTTTGCGTAGGTGTTGGGCGTGCATTGTGATCTTGAATCAGCTGTTCAGTAGCCTACGCGAAAAAGCCTACGAGTGAGGCGAAACTCGAGTCGGTGTAAATAATAATCCCCAACTAAGAACCCTAGTCAACTATAAAATAAGGTAAGCCATTATCTAATTTGGGTGTCTAATATGAATCTAATTAATAATAATAATATTAAGAGGTACACATTATTTTTCTTTTCTTGCCTCCTCTCATTAATTTGAGACTTTGACTACATAATAATGTAAGTCTTCCCGATTTTGAAAATTTGGACCGATTGCAATACTTTCATTACTAGTATAGCTCCGCTATACTGTAGTAATAGAAAGTAAAAAAATCATACAGAATAAAGGAGCTCAGTTTCATTAACACATTTGCAGTACCTATTGCCTGGGAGCTAGATATACGTAACGTTTATTTTGCCATTATTGATACAAGAGCTGGAATAGACAGAGTAAACACCACTAAACCTACAGGTATACAGGGTGTCAAAACTAACCATAGTCCTACAAGGTGTAAGCTAGAGTCTTTTCTTTTAAGAGGTTTGTTAGAGGGAACTGTAACTGCTAGTGTTTTATCGTCCCGAAATTAAAGAAAGAAGGAAGACAGGATAGGAGAAAGCCAGCCGATCCGAGGTACGAACCTTATCCCTTCAGGATAAAATCTGCCCCGGGCGGGAATCGATCCCGCGGCCTAGCGCTTACAAGGCAGACGCGCTACCAACCAAGCTAACTAGGCTGGAACTCTAGTCCTATATTATTATCCGGAGGTTTTCCAGATTTCCTTGATTTATTATTTTTGGGAGTAATAGCGCGACCACACTTGCTGCCACGGGCCATTTCCAGATGGATCACTAAATCTACAAGGTGTAAGGTATATACGTAACTATAGTCCTATTATATTATCCGGAGGTTTTCCAGATTTCCACGTTTTTCCTTTTTGGGTGTAATAGCGCTACCACACTTGCTGCCAAGGGCCACTTTTGTATTTTCAATGGTTATCTGACAGAGGGGCTTCTGAGTGAAATTTTTCCATTTGTTTGATGAAAAAATTCCAAAAATTAAAAAGCACAAGATGCATAAGCGCTTATCACAAATGTCGTTCCCTGCCCAATACACTACGTACTAAATTTTATGACTTGACTTGGACTCGAACCACCAAACTCCAGATTCAAAGTCCCCCATGTTAACCACTAAACCACTGAGGTTTCTATGTTTATTGAACACATACCAAGTACAAGTAGTCATGATACACAGATTAGCATGGAAGTGTGAACTAATTAGTACCTATCCAGAATGATATACTAATTTAGTCCAAGCATATAAATACTCGCCTCGGTAGCTTAGTGGTCATTCTGCTCGTTTGGTATACAGGAGGACATAGGTTTGAGCCCAGCCGAGGTAGGAAATTTTTTTCTAACTTATTTGTATAGGCATTGGACCTAAAGGTTAGGTGAAAGAAACTGCATTGGGCTAGTAACTTCCTTAGTTGTTACCTTCTACTCAAAAGTTGATCCTAACCGAAATAATAATAAAAATCCAGCAATTTTTAAACGAAACCTTTACAAAATATCCTTCTGAAAATAACATTTTTAAAGGTTTATGTCGTTACTGGGTCTCGAACCCCAGCCCCCAAGGGATTATTCTAGTCTAGGTATTTATTTATTTGTTTACACGCTAAGCAGCAAGGCCATGTGTGAATCTAGGTATTTAAATTGAATAAAAATTAATAGAGAGGTGAGGTTTAAATGGTCTATGTATGCCGTCTATTCGAATCAAATCTCGAATTCTTTGTGGTAAAGCAGAGCTTTTTCACAACTTTTGTGGATATCACAACATTACCAAGTGCCTCCCTTGGAATCAATTTCCATTATCTTTTTACGCTGGTAATGCCGTCTACTTTGTTAATCGTCCGCTACTCGATTAAAGTAGCTACTCAATTGTCCTCACGAGGCTGAATGCACCCCGAACTCCAAGCACAGAGCCGAAAAAACTTCGGCCCCACCGGCGGGCCCCTCCCGCGCTCCTTAACAATGAAAAACTTCCCCCCCAGCCTAGCATGTCAGCTAGTTTCTGCCAGCCACTATCACAATCTCCTTCTAGGAACACATCCCGTACGTTGTTCTCATTATCAAATCCCAATCCTTCACTTAATCCCAGTAATCCCATGAGCGGGATCTAACTATAATAATGAATAACTTACCCCCCAGCCTAGCATGTCAGCTAGTTTCTGACAGCCACTATCACAATCTCCTTCTAGGAACACATCCCGTACGTTGTTCTCATTATCAAATCCCAATCCTTCACTTAATCCCAGTAATCCCATGAGCGGGATCTAACTATAATAATGAATAACTTACCCCCCAGCCTAGCATGTCAGCTAGTTTCTGACAGCCACTATCACAATCTCCTTCTAGGAACACATCCCGTACGTTGTTCTCATTATCAAATCCCAATCCTTCACTTAATCCCAGTAATCCCATGAGCGGGATCTAACTATAATAATGAATAACTTACCCCCCAGCCTAGCATGTCAGCTAGTTTCTGACAGCCACTATCACAATCTCCTTCTAGGAACACATCCCGTACGTTGTTCTCATTATCAAATCCCAATCCTTCACTTAATCCCAGTAATCCCATGAGCGGGTTCCGTGATCCCACTCCTACCTTCTCCTTGTTGATGAGGAGTCGAGGGCAATGGGGAGGTGCACTGAGGAGGGAAGGACAGTAAGGGGTTAAATTCGAAATTTTACTGGACAAAAAATACAGAGAAGAAGGTACTTAGGTACCTATGTGCAACGTGCATTTAAAACAAACATAAAAAAACAGTGGAATTTTTCAAAGAGGTTTGATAGAGGGAACTATAACTGCTAAGCGAAGAGAGAAAAATAACATTGAAATCAGCTAGGTAAGGTAGTAAGGGTTAGCTACTCTTATCTCGGTTACCAGTACCCCAACTAAACAGCACTAGTCTACCTCTCTGTATAAAGCTATTCAGTCCCCTAACCAGATTCTCTGTGGCTTTTACCAAATTTCCCTGCTTATGACCGGACCACAAATCGAGTTTAAACTCCCTTTAAGTTTTATTGTGGGTTTAAGCAATCTGACTAGCTAAAATTTTGAATTTTTTGAAAACAACCATAATCGTCCGCTACTCGATTAAAGTAGCTACTCAATTGTCCTCACGAGGCTGAATGCACCCCGAACTCCAAGCACAGAGCCGAAAAAACTTCGGCCCCACCGGGAATCGAACTCAGGCCTCCTGCGTGCAAGCCTAGTGTGATACCCATTCGGCCAAGGAGGTTGCCTTCTATTCGAGAGTAGTTATAAATTAAACATCTAAAACTTAACAAACTAAATACCTATGAAGGAAGATTAAATGTTACACCCGTATTCTACCATCACCATTTTGTATGAAGCTCTGTGGATGTCATTCCCATTCCATTACGTATGTAATTTGTTTTAATGGAACAACTTGTTCTAAGCTGACAGTCTAAACAAAGCACTACTTATACTTATTACGTAAGTACGTCAAAAGAGTTAAACTCCCAATTTAGAGTTTTTGACACTTTAGAATATGTCTCAGTTTAGGACTCTGTATGTTGGTCCATTTTCAGAGGGCTTTCATGCATATGCGTAAGTGCAAAAGTGCCAAAGTGCATTTCATCATGAGACATTAAACAGGCTAAAAATATTTGAGTTTCGTTTATGTTTTTAGTTTGATAACTACAAGTTCGGCCATGCCTTTTCCACAAGTTTGGCCATGCCTCGGGATGAGGATTCCGGAGCGAAGCGACGGAATTCAGCTAGTAATTATATATTAGATAGGTAGAGTATATAGATATGCAAATATAACCTTGTTTAAAATAAGAAGGGGGGGAAGTAAAATATGAATAGAAAATATTCAGATGGGAGAGGGGAGACACTATTTTGGCGCTGGATCAACACAAGAGCAACACATCGAAATATTTGCAATCCAAATACTGAAATTCTTACCTTTCATCCAAGCTATTATATATTAGATAGGTAAAGTATATAGATATGCAAATATAACCTTGTTTAAATTAAGAAGGGGGGGGGGAGTAAAATATGAATAGAAAATATTCAGATGGGAGAGGACACACACTATTTTGGCGCTGGATCAACACAAGAGCAACAAAAAGTAACACATCGAATTATTTGCAATCCAAATACTGAAATTCTTACCTTTCATCCAAGCCACTGAATAGTCCTTCCTACATGTCAAGCAGTGTGAGGTGTGAAACGAGCCATGAGCTTCCACTAGCTTATCATCTGGCAACCCTGCAATCCTTTCCAAATTATCTATGTTCTGAAAGAAAAAAAAAAATCAAATCAAATCTATCAAATTCTTTGTGGTAAAGCAGAGTTCTTTCACAACTTTTGTGGGTATCACAGTATTTTACCTCCTTTGCAATGAATTGCCATATTTCAATAATATAATCTTTTTACACTGGTAATGCCGCCACTGGTCGCTACTCGATTGAAGTCGCTACTCACTTGTCCTCGGGAGGCTGAGTGCACCCCGAACTCCAAGCACAGAGCCGAAAAAACTTTGACCCCGCCGGGAACCGAACCCGGGACCTCCAGACCCTTAATATTAACATCCTAATCGATGCCTCCGTAACTTTGTGAAGGTCCCCATATTGATAGAGAGAGGTTCATGTTTCCTCTCTCTACCTTAATATTGAGGAAAAAATCAACTTCATTTTCCTATTTAAACAGCGTTTTTCCAGTTTAGCAGTAGAAAAAGCTATCTGGACAGATCCGATTTTCAACAGGGGCGGAGTTATGAAGGATTTTCTGTTTTTTAACATTTTTCATACCTTGTCCCCTTAAAACGCCATTATCTCTTAAACCAATAAAGAGAATAAAAAACTCCGGGAATTTTTTTAGCCCGTAGTTTATTCGATCGTGATTAAAGAAAATCAGTACCTATGTACCTACCTAATTTGTTGTCCTCGGCGGGATCGTTCTCACGCGAATACAAGTTCATGAGGAAAAAGCCACGCGGGTCGTGGGATTGGCGGAGCAAGTTCGACTTTCCCTCCAGTTTCGGCGGCCTGTCCGCGAGCGTTGCAGGGTAAGTGGAATTTTTGCCAGCCTAGTTAGCTTGGTTGGTAGCGCGTCTGCATTGAAAGCGCTAGGCCGCGGGTTCGATTCCCGCCCGGGGCGCATTTTTATTGCGAGACCAGGTTACTCAAAGTGTGATAGAAGGACGTTTTTCAAATTCAAAACATTTTACCGCCAAACATTTGCACATGTGAAACATGCCCTCATGTCTTCAAAGAATGGTGCTCAATGCTCATATAGGTCCTGAACTGTATTTGCTAAAAACAAACTGTCTTATCACAGGCCAAAATCAACAATTGACAACAAAAGCAGTAGTGAGACAACTTTTCAAGGTTCAGGATGTAAGCCAAATGATGCGTGCGAAGAAAAACGCACGTCGGAATCACTTCCGCGAATATTCGTTCTGAGAACATAGGAGAAAACATTCGTTCTGAGAACATAGAATATACCGTGTTTATCCTGCCAGAATGAGACTGAAAAGTCCCTTTACTGCCGCAGTCTAAACAAGGTCTCTACTTACTTGTCCACCAGAGAGCAGAAGGGTTGCACCACCAGTGATGTTCCCATGATGAGCAGCAGGTCTGCCTTGGGGAAGTCAACATCCACCCTATGGAAATACCATTCTACTTACTTGTCCACCAGAGAGCAGAAGGGTTGCACCACCAGTGATGTTCCCATGATGAGGAGCAGGTCTGCCTTGGGGAAGTCAACATCCACCCTATGGAAATACCGGGACGGCAGATTCTCACCGAAAAACACAATGTCCGGTTTAACGAGGCCGTTACATTTCTCGCACGTCGGAATCACTTCCGCGAATATTCGTTCTGAGAACATAGGAGAAAACATTCGTTCTGAGAACATAGAATATACCGTGTTTATCTTGCCAGAATGAGACTGAAAAGTCCCTTTACTGCCGCAGTCTAAACAAGGTCTTATAATTATAGGTATATTAGATAGGTCTGAGCGCACTGCTAGGCCAAGTTAGAGTATACAGATATGCAAATATAACCTTGTTTAAATTAAGAAGGGGGGGGGGAGTAAAATATGAATAGAAAATATTCAGATGGGAGAGGGGAGACACTATTTTGGCGCTGGATCAACACAAGAGCAACACATCGAAATATTTGCAATCCAAATACTGAAATTCTTACCTTTCATCCAAGCTACTGAATAGTCCTTCCTACATGTCAAGCAGTGTGAGGTGTGAAACGAGCCATGAGCTTCCACTAGCTTATCATCTGGCAACCCTGCAATCCTTTCCAAATTATCTATGTTCTGAAAAATAAAAATAAATAAATAAAAAAAAATCAAATCAAATCTCTCAAATTCTTTGTGGTAATGCAGAGCTTTTTCACAACTTTTGTGGGTATCACAGTATTTTACCTCCTTTGCAATGAATTGCCATATTTCAATAATATAATCTTTTTACACTGGTAATGCCGCCACTGGTCGCTACTCGATTGAAGTCCGGGAATCGAACCCGAGACCTCCGGTGTGTAAGCCTAATATGTTACAAACTCGGCCACGGAGGTTGTAAAAAAGAAATCAACAAAACTAATGTGAGCTATACAATCTATAGAAACTAAAAATTTTAGGACCGGCCGCAGGCGAAATTTTTGGTTTCATCAATTATTTGCGGTAAAAAAAGAGCTGAAAAAAATCTGCGTTTGCCTGAGATCGAACCCATAACTGCGAATATCGCGAACAAACCGCGGATACTGCGCACAAAACGCGAATACCGCGAACAAAACGCGAATACCGCGAACAATCTTATCTGATTTCTTAACATTTTTCCATCACCTTGTCCACTTAAAACTCTCATATCTTCTTAACCAATAAAGAGAATAAAAAATTGATTGCACCATTGAAAAAGAACACAAAATTTAACTAAAGATCGAGATATCCCCTGTTTTGGTAAAACCCTCCCTCAAACACAACAGAGGCTTGAGTAAAAGGATTCAATTTTTGTACCTCTCTTTAAAAACTACCATTTTTTCAATTCGATTTTTTCTTCAGTGGTTCCACTAAAACCCATTGAATTTTCTCCTGATAGGAAAAGTACCCCTTTTTGTCCTCTCTTTAATTCCATTATCTTGAATTTTCTGAGAATCATTATTTCACCGGAGATATTATCAACGATACAAAGGGAGAAATCCGTCCAATTTCCTACGTTACTATGATAATATCCCTGATAGTATGTCACAACCAGTTTCTTTTCTATCGCCGCGCCGATTTTCCTCCAAAAACATAACACGAACAACAAAACAAACAACAACAACACACCAACAACAGACCAACACAACCACAACGCTACAACACCTCCAACAACAAAATTACTGCAACAGCTTTTTCTACTGGACCGACAACTACACCACCGTTATATTTAGTTTATACATTTCTCATTCCAGGCAAGCCACAGGCGCCGTAGATAACAGGATTTTTGCCTCGACTTAGGTTGCGTGGTGTGTCTAGCTCTGGACGCAATACAGGGGAGATAAATGGAAGCTCAAAGAGGGGAGAGAGGGTGGCCGGCGCCCCCTCGAATCGTCAATTTTTTCGGAGTCTGACAGGTAGAGTGAGAACCTCGTGTGTAAAGGTGGGGGCCTCAGCCACTACCACGTATAGTTGGTGTTATGACTGTTGTTGTTGTTGTGGTGTTGTTAATGGAGGAAAGCAGGCGGTAGGAAATAAGTGCAATCACCATGTAAAGTGATAGGAAATGTTTGTCCACGTTGTTGTTTGGTGTCGTTGTTGTTGTTGTTGTTGTTGTTGTTGTTGTTGTTGTTGTTGTTGTTGTTGTTACTTGTTTTGTTGTTCGTGTTGTTTTTGGAGGAAAATTCGGCGCGGCGATAGAAAGAAACAGGTGGACAGGGAATCATAGTAACGTAGGAAGTTGACGGATTCTCCATTTGTATCGTTAATATCTCCGTAAATAATGATTTCTCAGAAAATTCAAGATAATGGGATTAAAGAGGACAAAAAGGGGTACTTTTCTATTAGGAGAAATTCAATGGGTTTCAGTGGAAACTTGAAGAAAAATCGAATTGAAAAAATGGTAGTTTTTAAAGAGATACAAAAAAATCTTTTTCTCAAGCTTTTGGTTGTGTTTGAGGGAGGGTTTTACCAAAACAGGGAATCTTTTCTTTTAGTAAATTTTGTGTTCTTTTCAATGGTGCAATCAGTTTTTTATTATCTTTATTGGTTCAAGGGATAAAGGCGTTTTAAGGGGACAAGGTATGAAAAATGTTGAAAAACAGAAAATCCTTCATAACTCCGCCCCTGTTGAAAATCGGATCTGTCCAGATAGCTTTTTCTGGTAGCCCTTTAGGTCCTGCATCAACCCTCAAGCGTTGTACAGTCGTTCGCGGGACACCCTGTAGAAAAAAAAGGTATAGTTCTATTCCCCCGATGAACAAAAAATGAAAAACATGTTTTTTAATTCAAAAAGTAAAAAAAAAAAATAGGTAATCCATTTATTTAAAAGACATCTCCACTTGGAGGATCATGTGAGTGATCCAGGTTTTCAACCGTGATTTCTTTATCAGCCACAGTTTTGATGAATGCAGTGCATTTTTTCACTACACAGTTCTTTACCGCGTTCACTAGTCACAAATTTAATTGATGCCATGATTACCAGATGAACTTCAAAACATTACTATTCGAAATCAAGGTTTACATAATTAATATCTTGTTATGAGGGGGAATTGACATACTCTAATTTTAGAAAATATGAGTTGCCCCTTCAAGGTTGCATACTTTTTTATGGACCGAAAATTCTTTTTTTAGGCTTTGAAAAATTCCCTGACTTTTCCAGTCTCCGTGAAATTCCCTGACAATGCCCGGTTTTCCAGTCTGGTAGACACCCTGACTATAGACAAAATATTCCATTAAACCTCTACTGGGTA
Source organism: Diaphorina citri (assembly GCF_000475195.1). Classification (NCBI taxonomy): domain Eukaryota; kingdom Metazoa; phylum Arthropoda; class Insecta; order Hemiptera; family Psyllidae; genus Diaphorina; species Diaphorina citri. The sequence goes on along the minus strand of NW_007377967.1, from coordinate 27,091 downwards.
ATAGAAAGTAATAATCGCCTGTGTAAAGTGGCGTAGGAGCAGGTTCTTCTGGTGCAGAAGTTTGAAAAAGTAGTGGCAGGGGGTGATCCATGGCTACCCAAATATTTCATCGGGGGAATAGAACACCGGAAATAGAAACAAATCAAAAATTCGGGGGAATCGACAAACGCCCATGTAAAGTGGCATAGGAAACCTCTACGGGGTAATAGAAAGTAATATTCACCTGTGTAAAGTGGCGCAGGAGCAGGTTCTTCTGGTGCAGAAGTTTGAAAAAGTAGTGGCAGGGGGTGGGTTTGAAAGAGCCCGGATAAACCTCTACTGGGTAATAGAAAGTAATAATCACCTATGTAAAGTGGCATAGGAAACCTCTACGGGGTAATAGAAAGTAATAATCACCTGTGTAAAGTGGCGCAGGAGCAGGTTCTTCTGGTGCAGAAGTTTGAGAAAGTAGTGGCAGGGGGTAGGTTTGAAGGAGCCCCAATAAACCTATACTGGGTAATAGAAAGTAATAATCACCTATGTAAAGTGGCATAGGAAACCTCTACGGGGTAATAGAAAGTAATAATCACCTGTGTAAAGTGGCGCAGGAGCAGGTTCTTCTGGTGCAGAAGTTTGAGAAAGTAGTGGCAGGGGGTGGGTTTGAAAGAGCCCGGATAAAGCTCCTTGGCCAGTGTGTAGAAGGCTTCGGGCCGATGTTTGAAGTAGTCGAGCTCAAAGATGGCCATTGGATGGGGCAGCTTGTATTTCTCCAGGTTGTCGTACAGGCCTGAGCCGGGAGATCGGAAGTCGGGAATACCGGCCGCTGGGAATGTGTCAAGCAGAAGAAAAATAAGCGATTAGAATATTAAAAAAAAAAAAGTTAGAGGGGTCTTATCGTTCCGAAAATCGAAGGAAGAACGATGCCAGCCAGGATAGAAGAAAGAGGAACCCAGCCGTTCCGAGAACGAACATTATTTGTTTAGGATAAAATTCACCCCGGGCGGGAATCAAACCCGCGACCTAGAACTTTACCTGCCAAGCTAACGAGACCGGGTTACTCAAAGTGTGATAGAAGGACGTTTTTCAAATTCAAAACATTTTACCGCCAAACATTTGCACATGTGAAACATGCTCTCATGTCTTCAAAGAATGTGTGCTCAATGCTCATATAGGTCCTGAACTGTATTTGCTAAAAACAAACCGTCTTATCACAGGCCAAAATCAATAATTGACAACAAAAGCAGTAAAAGCAGTAGTGAGACAACTTTTCAAGGTTCAGGATGTACTCGTAAGCTAAATGATGCGTGCGAAGAACAAAGGTCGAGAAACTTACGCTACTATCGAAAACGGTAAAAGTAGAATAGAATAAACAATAGATATCTAACCAGGTCGCAGTGACATAGGGTGTTTATTATAGCCGATGGCCCTACTTATACCAATACCAAACATAAACCCTGTTTATACTGTCAAAATGAGACTGAAAAGTCCCTTTATTCCTGCAGTTGGCCCTACTTATACCAATACCAAACATAAACCCTGTTTATACTGTCAAAATGAGACTGAAAAGTCCCTTTATTCCTGCAGTCTAAAGAAGGTCTTATGTATTTGGTACAGAATATTTTTCAATTTTTAGATAAAAAACCTTGTTTGAGTAAAATAATAAATAAACAAACAATCAAATTGAAATTAAAACACCAAGTGTAATTTTTCGAGTCCTTTCCATACTATTGTTAATAATTTTTTTTTATGACCTAAGTCCTAAAGTGTCTTCCGTTTTAAATATTATAACAAAAGAACTCTTTTATTCACCTATGCCTGTATCAAATGGGTGCCGTCAAAGGTAACCCTTGACGCTGTGTTAACTCTCAGTGGTAAGATTGGCCTTAAGCAGGCTATTTTTTAATTCACAAAGTGTCTTCTCCCCGCCCGTTTGGGAAGTGAGTTAGCTGAGTATGTTGGCCTGGGTACTGGGAGGTATCCTGTGCTCCCTACTAGCCCTGGTTTGGACAGACGATTTCTCCAGTGTGTCGTTCGATGATAAGTACAAATATTTGCCAAAGTCCAAATCCTCGGCGGGATCGTTCTCACGCGAATACAAGTTCATGAGGAAAAAGCCACGCGGGTCGTGGGATTGGCGGAGCAAGTTCGACTTTCCGTCCAGTTTCGGCGGCCTGTCCGCGAGCGTTGCAGGGTAAGTGGAATTTTTACCAAGGAATTTTTGCCAGCTTAGTTAGCTTGGTTGGTAGCGCGTCTGCATTGAAAGCGCTAGGCCGCGGGTTCGATTCCCGCCCGGAGCGGATTTTTATTGTCACCACTCTGGATGTATTTCACTATGGACTCTATGTTAGCATTCTCCAGCTGAAAACAGGCAGAAATAGATAGGTAAGATGGGTGGGCCTGTGCCATAGCATGCTCATCCTATAGTATGTCCCTTATCAGATGGGAGAGAAGAGCTATTATCATGGTCCCCATTTTAGTTGCTGAGTCAATGCAAAAGCAAGAAATAATACTGATTGCAGAAGAAAGAGACTTTTAAAAACATTTTGTAAACATTGTAACAGGTAGTTTTGTTAGGATTAGATTAGGACACGTATATTTTGTGAAAGTTGTCAAGTTGCTTTCAGAAAAACAGCCCTGATATAATGGTCAGAGACAGATTAATTTTTCCAAAATACAGTAACACATGCTTTTTTACAGTTTTATATGTATAGCTGATATTGTTGTTAAAGGAATTTTAATTGTGTTAAGCATAAAAATGCTCATCACAAATATCATTGCATATTTAATTGCAGAAGAAAAAGACTTTTAAAAACATTTTGTAAACATTGTAACAGGTAGTTTTGTTAGGATTAGGACACGTATATTTTGTGAAAGTTTTTAAGTTGCTTTCAGAAAAACAGCCCTGATATAATGGTCAGAAACAGATTGATTTTTCCAAAATACAGTAACACATGCTTTTTTACAGTTTTATATGTATAGCTCATATTATTGTTAAAGGAATTTTAATTGCGTTAAGCATAAAAATGCTCATTGCAAATATCATTACCTATTTAATAAGGCTAAATTTTATTACTTGACTTGGACTTGAACCACCAACCTCCAGATTCAAAGTAATTACTACACCATTGAGGTTGGTATACTGTTGTTAAAAAGCAAATGTTACTGTTCAAAAGTTACTGTAAGTTCAAATGCAAAATACAGGGCATCCTTTGGTGGTAGATTTAATGGTGGGTTTGTTTGATGGTCTTCCTCTTTTTCCACTATCACAGAAGTGAATAAACAAAAGAAAACATTGTAGGAACAGACTGAATTGTGTGCACATGGTATTATCAGCTCTATGAACACATAACTGAAGTCATATGTTTTATAATAAGAGGAGAGAGAGAGAGAGAGAGAGAGAGAAAAAAAAATAAAAAAAAAAATGAAAGAATTAGCAGTGCCATGAGTCATACACCAATGTACCAAAACTAAGTCATTGTATGTAGTTGCACTCCTGGGTTCTATTTTGATTGGACACAACTTTCAAGACATTTCATCAAGGAACTACTTTGAAAAAGTAAACACTTTAGTGAGTGGGCTTCTGCAGGTTGGTGGCACAGTGAACTCCAGAAGTTGGTGGTTTGAGTCCAGGTCAAGTCATACAATGGGGCAGTTGCAATTGGGAAAATATTATTAATAAAAGGTAGATTCCTACGTAAAAAGTTGTGAAAAATCCAAATCTGAGGTCAAAACTCCGAAAAAGTAACTTTAAAAGCTTGGAAAATCAATTTTTAATTGCTATTCTAATGAAAAAGTTCAAAGAGTTGTGACATCAGATTTCATGTCAAAATGTGCAGAAACACTTGCACACAAACAAATGAAGCAGGAGTCATGAATTATGACATCATTGCCTACAGGAGCATATGCCATGACATCAAACTTCACATTTTACCAGTATTTTTCAAATCAATTTATCTCGGTATCTAGAAGTTGTAGAAGAAAAAGAAAAATTCAGTTGGTCATTTTTCCTGCTTTGTGACTTTGAAACATCACCTAAGTAAGCGCAACTGATCTATTCAGATTTGGGCCATGTGGGTAGAGGGAGTTTTAATTGTTTACAAGAGTATAATAAGAAGTCAATCTTTACAATGAACAACAAAAAATTGTGCAGTATTTGTCTCATGAAGATTAAATAGGGGATTTTTTTTAGCGAAGTAGACTTGCTCCCGTTTAGATATTAGGTCAATAAAAGAGTCCAGGATTCAAAATAACTACCTAATACATACTTAGGACCTCCTTTTCCTGTCCCCATGGAGTCTACAATTTTAATTTTTAATTGCTGTTCTAATGAAAAAGTTCAAAGAGTTGTGACATCAGATTTCATGTCAAAATGTGCAGAAACGCTTGCACAGTTGCACACAAACAAATGAAACGAGAGTCATGAATTATGACGTCATCGCCTACAGGAGCATATGCCATGACGTCAAACCTCACATTTTACCAGTATTTTTTAAATCAATTTATCTCAGTATCTAGAAGTCGTAGAAGAAAAAGAAAAATTCCGTTGGTCATTTTTCCTGCTCTATGACTTTGAAACAGAATGATGCCCAAGATCGAGAAAGCTGGAGAAGGTTCTGCTGAAACCTGTCATATGACAGATCTACTATTATATATGATAGAGGGAACTCTAACTGCTAAGGTCTTGTCGTTTAGAAAGCGAATAGAGAAGGGAAGACAGGATAGGAGAAAGCCAGCCGTTCCGAGAACGAACATTATCCGTTTAGGATAAAAACTTTGAAACATCACCTAAGTAAGCGCAACTGATCTATTCAGATTTGGGCCATGTGGGTAGATGGAGTTTTAATTGTTTACAAGAGTATAATAAGAAGTCAATCTTTACAATGAACAACAAAAAATTGTGCAAGTATTTGTCTCGTGAAGATTAAATAGGGGATTTTTTTAGCAAAGTAGACTTGCTCCCGTTTAGATATTAGGTCAATAAAAGAGTCCAGGATTCAAAATAACTAATACGTACTTAGGACCTCCCTTTCCTGTCCCCATGGAGTCTACAATTTAGGTAGATGGAGTTTTAATTGTTTACAAGAGTATAATAAGAAGTCAATCTTTACAATGAACAACAAAAAATTGTGCAAGTATTTGTCTCATGAAGATTAAATGGGGATTTTTTTAGTGAAGTAGACTTGCTCCCGTTTAGATATTAGGTCAATAAAAGAGTCCAGGATTCAAAATAACTACCTGATACATACTTAGGACCTCCCTTTCCTGTCCCCATGGAGTCTACAATTTTGTTGTTCATTGTACAGATTAACTCTTTTGAGTACAAAGTTACCTTTGGAGGTACGGCTGGGACTGACTCACTTTTAGAAAGTCCCAGTTTGTCTTGGAAGTATTTGCGTAGTGCCTCGAGATCAAAGTCCATGTTGCTTGATGACCCACTGGCACCTTCATTGCGATCTGAAATCAAATCCATGTTAATGTGGAAGAGGAAGATTTTACCATGCATGGGATTGATAAAAGTATGTTACCTACATGGGGGGTTTGCAGTTTTCAAAGTCCATGTTGCTTGATGACCCACTGGCACCTTCATTGCGATCTGAAATCAAATCCATGTTAATGTGGAAGAGGAAGATTTTACTATGCATGGGATTGATAAAAGTATAATAGTCGAGATCAAAGTCCATGTTGCTTGATGACCCACTGGCACCTTCATTGCGATCTGAAATCAAATCCATGTTAATGTGGAAGAGGAAGACTTTACCATGCATGGGATTGATAAAAGTATGTTACCTACATGGGGAGTTTGCAGTTCAATATTTTAGCTAAATCCCCCTTATTTTCTTTCATCTACCACTGAGAGAGGTTAAAGGCTTTGCAATGATAACACATCAAAACAGTGAATAGAGTTCATTGGATCAAAATAGTAATGTTCTTATACTTGACTATTATTTATACTGCTCGCATAGGACTGAAAAGTCCCTTTACTCCAGCAGTAGGCTACTACCATTATTGTGTCAAATTCTCAAATTATATTGAGGATAAAATTCCATACCTCGGCTGGGATTGAAACCACGCCCTCCTGTTTACCAGGCAAGCGCCTTGACCACTACACCACCGAGGTAGGTTTGTTGTTGTTGGTATGTTACCTACATGGGGGGTTTGCAGTTTAATATTTTAGCTAAATCCTCCTTATTTTCTTTCATCTACCAATGAGAGAGGTTAAAGGCTTTGCAATGATAATACATCAAAACAGTGAATAGAGTTCATTGGATCAAAATAGTAATGTTTGTATACTTGACTAGGTATTTACATAGGAACATAGGTATCCTGTTTGTACCTACACATACATTTACTTATCCTGTACCCCAACACGTACCCCCAACCTACACTACCTGCCTCGGTGGTATAGTGGTCAAGGCACTCGCCTGATAGCTAAATCCCCCTTATTTTCTTTCATCTACCACTGAGAGAGGTTAAAGGCTTTGCAATGATAACACATCAAAACAGTGAATAGAGTACATTGGATCAAAATAGTAATGTTTGTATACTTGACTAGGTATTTACATATCCTGTTTGTACCTACACATACATTTACTTACTTATCCTGTACCCCAACACATACCTACCCCAACCTACACATACATTTACTTATCCTGTAATACTTACTTGAGTTATCCATACCATAGAACTTTTCTTTATTTGGGGATTTGGCCGTTATCAGTATCACCTTATCAGTTATCAGTAAACTAGGTAGGTACTAGATAAACAAGTTATCAAGAAATACTTAATTACTTATTACAGTTATTACTTAAAAACTTAAATGAATTTGTTTTTTAAATAGGAAAATAGGTAGGTACCTAATGTATTTTGCACTTTTTCCTGTACGAAGATACTCGAAAACGAACGAACTTCTCCGACTGATAAGCAGGAGTATAAAAAGCAGTGGATACAGATAAGAAAAGTCATAAAAGTGCAGCCAGCCTTGTCGAAATGCCCATTTCTTGGTGAAAAATTTGGTGAATTTTTATTTTGTTGGTAATTCTGTTGGGAAAGCTGAAAGCGCGAACTTTTAAAAAAAATTGATAAGAAAAATTTTGAAGAGCCGGAGCTGCCGGAGGAGTGGAGGAGCAGTGGATGAGTACCTATTTTTGAAGAAATTAAAATGTCGAAAGTGGAAGAGATAGGTGGAAGTGACAGTGAAAATGATTCTGGTACTGAGGAAGTCTTTTCAGAAGAGATGCTACGAGAGATTTTTGGGTAAGATTACTTTTTCCCATCTGTCAGGAATGATTTGAGCTTTTGTAGTGACGATGTGTGTACTAGAGAGAAAGTTGACCATTTGACACTAGTTTTGACTGCTATCGTGATTACCTATGACATTTAGAAGAGGATCTGCATTATTTTTTTACTTTCTATTTTTTTTTTTGTGGTTCAATGAACTGTAGGTAGGTCCTAACTTTGGTGTTTTAAATGATTTATAGAACTCTGCGAAATTGCCTCAAAGGGCTCTCCTTAAGCCTGATGCTTTCCAAAATTTAAAGGGAACTTAAAATGTTCTTGTGTTTAACTTGATTTGCCAAATTTCATGAAAATCTTGCCATTTGAGAAATGGTACAACAGGCTGACAAATTATAGGAAACAATGTCCAGTTAAAATTGGGATTTCATTAATGTTCTTCAACAAGTGAAACCAAAGTATTTTAAGAAAGTATAAAACAAAAAGCAGATCCTATTTCAGGTATAGAAAACTTGACATTTAAATTTGATTTGTCATATGTAATATCAGCCACTCACACTCAGATGGTCTGAGAGATCCAAGTCTTCCAGATCCCTCAGACCATCTGACAGAAGTGACAGACCTAGGTCTCAAGCTTTTTCTGCCACATACCTAACAGACTGTCTGTCAGGCAGTCTGAGCATGGGTACTATGTAGTCTGATATTTCATTAGGTACCTATCTTCCCGTCTATTTCTAACAAGTTATTGTCTGATGAGTTTTGATTATCTTATCATACAGCTTTGTCTGCCACACATAGCACAGCCAGGTAGACCTGACAGATACACCTGTCAGGTCTATCTGACAGTGTGTGTGTGCTCATCAGGTGTCAGATAGACCTGACAAGCAGCACCTGATCAGGTGTAGGTTCCTGTCAGGTCTACCTGTTAGTGTGTGCCTGACACACATAGCACAGTGTTTCTCTCAGATTTTCCATTTGGAATGAGAAACTGAGTTTTGCAACCCAAGTATTTTAGAATGTTATCTTAGAATGTGCAAATATCCATATCTACCTGCACAATAGGTATTTTATCTTGTTCATTTGTTTGTTTGTAAACATATTTATTTTCATCCCATATTTTTGGCATACTTGGAAAAGATTAGTAAGCAAGTATTTCAGATCTTCTTCAGATGAAGCAATTAGAAGAGTATCATCTGCATACCTCAAGTTGTTGACTATTTCACCATTAATTTTCAGTCCTCTGTTTTCTTTGGCAATTGCTTCATCTATTATTTGTTCAACAAAGACATTGAACAATATGGGGGAAATGACACATCCCTGTCGTACTCCTTTCTTTACATGAAATGGTTCTGATTTTCCTTCCTTTGTTCTTACTATTCCTGTTTGTCCCCAGTATAGGTTTTTAATTAGACGGACTTCGGCATTTGGTAGGTTAATGTCTTTCAATATCTTCAGAAGAGCGACGTGGTTGATGTTATCGAAGGCTTTCTGGAAGTCGATGAATGAAATGTAGATATCGTTTTTCATTTCTATAGCTCTCTCTAGGATGTTACGCAGTCCAGTCAATCCATCTCGAGATCAGTGTGTGAACTATGAAATGTGAAATGTGAACTGTGAAATGTGAATGAGTGAATGGATCTCGTTCTTATAATATAAGATTATCATTATCATTGAGAGCAATGAGCTCGGGAAAAAATCCATTATTTTACGAAAATACATGTCAGCATGTATATGTAAGTGTCTTTGTGTTTTTTATGTATGTTTATACCTACCTAGTTAGGTGGGTATAAAATATGTTTGCACTTCACCCCCCCCCCCTTCGTCCAAAAAGGACTGCGTCCCGCTTTGGGCCAAAAAAATTATGGTCACCCTATTATTGTCCTGAAATCTGAACAATTTTTGGCTTTGTTGATTTTAGGAAGCGGAATAAAGATTGATAATAAGAATTCACGTGGTATGATGCCGCTCTTGTAGATGTTGTTGATTATTGTTCTTATTATATCCAAGCCATTGCTGTCAATAGATTTCAGGAATTCTGCAGGTATCTCATCACATCCATGAGATTTTTTCTCAGGTTCAGGATCAAGTTGTGAATTTCCTCTGTTGTAAATGTTGGAACATCTTTATCATCAATACTAGCAATTTCTATACTGTCTTCATAATCACTTCTTGTTGTATCATCATACAGCTCTGTACAACAGATAGAGATAAACCGTGGGAGAAGTTCAACTTCTCCACTGAATTCTGGAATCATTGCCAGATGGGCGGATTTTAATTCGGCCATAATTGATAGGGTTTCTATATTTTTTGCTACTTCTAGTATGGGATCAATTTTGACCTTTTATAATTTGTGAATTTTCTTAATATTATAGTTTTTCCCCCGAAGGGTATAAAAACTGTTATTTTGGATCTTGCGTAGCTTGACCCACATTTTTAATGCTTGACAGCTCTTAATAATGCATCTTACAATTATACTAAAAAAAGTTATAACAACATAACCTTACATCTTGATCAAACTTCCCCTCCATGATCACTTAGGAGGGGAAATATTTTGGTAGAGAGGGGTTAGTAGGGACCGAGGTCGGGGAAGGGGGGGGAGTGGTTCTCAATGGGTCAAGCTACGCAAGATCCAAAATAACAGTTTTTATACCCTTCGGGGGAAAAACTATAATATTAAGAAAATTCACAAATTATAAAAGGTCAAAATTGATCCCATACTAGAAGTAGCAAAAAATATAGAAACCCTATCAATTATGGCCGAATTAAAATCCGCCCATCTGGCAATGATTCCAGAATTCAGTGGAGAAGTTGAACTTCTCCCACGGTTTATCTCTATCTGCGAAGATATGGTCAGGGAGTTTTATGACCCACAAAATCCAGGGAAGTTTCAGAATAAATTCCTCATGAGTTCAATCCTTTCAAAAATCAAGGGTGAAGCTCAAATGAATATCTCTTCTTTAGTTATCTCGAGATGGGAAGATTTAAAAAAAGCCCTGATTGCAACTTACGCCGACAAAAGAGACATTTATACTCTTACCATCGAAATGTCTAGTTTAAGACAAAATGACTTAACACCGTTTGAGTTCCATCAAAAAATTCAAAACTTCATAAACCTACAGGTTAGCTATTTGGCAACACACGGGATCGCCAACGCATTTATAATTCAGAAATTCCTTTCCGACTTAGGGCTTAGAGTCCTTTTAAGAGGTCTGAGGGACCCAATAGGATCTCTCCTGAGAACGAAAAATCCCGGTAACCTCAACGAAGCATTAAACATATTGGTTAATGACTTCCAAATAGACCTGAAAATAAGTAGCGGCTCCAAAACACCACACACCACAAGCAAAACACCCAGATACATACCACCGCATAGACAAAATACACGCACACAGTTCCAAGCTGTTCCAGCCAAACTTCAGGTCCAACAATCAAAACTTTAGGCCCCAACAACCACAACATCAACAAAACTACCAACAATCACAACGATTCAATCAACAGTTCCAAAGGCAGACAGGAAACTTTAAGGCACCATCAAACAACTTCAAAAATGTTTGGGCTAACCCACCCCCACAATTTAATAAACCCACACCCATGAGTGGAGTAAGCAGAAACACCAATTTCAACAACATAGACCTTACAGAACAAGAACACGATTATCAACACGAAGGACACCAGGAATACACAGAATATCAGGAACATCAAGATCACCAGGAATACGAAATAGAGGAAGCGGAAAATTTTCGCCTCGAAGCCTCGGAAACTCAATAACGCTGATGAACCTCATAAACAAAAAAGATACACTACCTTACGTACTAATATACGACAATCTTAAAGCATTAGTAGACACAGGTAGCACACGGTCATTCATAAGACCCGATGTAGCAAAGAAACACTTCTCCAAAAACATACGCTTCGACCCATTCCTTATCACAACAGCACACGCTACAAGTAGGGAAAAATACAGTGTCACAATTCCCACACCTAAAGAATTTAAAATACAAGAAAACATAAAATTCTACATGTTTGATTTTCACAAATTCTTTGATTGTTTGATTGGATGGGATATTCTTCAGCAACTAGACCTTGCAGTAGATCCAACTGACAAATGTCTAAAAAGCAAGAAAACCAAAGTTAACCTAGCATTCAAAGAATTTAAAAGTAAGCAACTTCATAACATACAAATCAAGGCACAACACGAGCAAGTAATACAAATAGCAGTACAGAACATTAGTAACGGCACCGCACATATTCCAGAATTGAAATTAGGTAACAATATCACAATTAGAGAGGGAATGACAGAGGTTAGGGACGGAATAGCTCTTTGTAGTGTAGTAAACCCCACCGAAACAGACTACAACATTACATTACAAACTCCATTGTTCCTAGAAACGTTAGAAAAATTTTCAATAAAAGAAGAAACAAAAGATACGAACCTCAACAACCTTTCTTGTGACGAACCTAAGAAACAGTTTGACTTCAACATGATTAGGTCAGACCATTTAAACAATGATGAGACATATCGTCTAAAAAACCTCCTTGAATCTTATTCCGACATATTTCCGACATATTATTGATTATTGTTCTTATTATATCCAAGCCATTGCTGTCAATAGATTTCAGGAATTCTGCAGGTATCTCATCACATCCATGAGATTTTTTGTTGCTCAGGTTCAGGATCAAGTTGTGAATTTCCTCTGTTGTAAATGTTGGAACATCTTTCTCATCAATACTATCAATTTCTATACTGTCTTCATAATCACTTCTTGTTGTGTCATCATACAGCTCTGTACAGTATTCATTCCATCTCTTTAACATATCGCTTTCATCAAATAATTCTACTCCATTCGAATCCAGGAGGCTATAAGACACTTTATTGTTCTTCCATATTACGACTTTTGACTTTTTGGTGAAATTTTGTAGGATTCCTTCTCTCAAGTTGTTCAGCTTCCTCACATTCATTATTAATCCATTCATCTCTTGCTTTTCTACACTTTCTTTGAATTTCTCTTTGTAATTCTTTGTATTGTCTTTTCCCATCATCATCAGTGTTGTTTTTGTACAGCTTTCTTCTCTCCATCATGTCCAAAATTTCACGTGTCATCCATTTCTGATTTGCTATGGATTTCTTTCTACCAATGGTGATATCTGCAGTCTTTTTTATGGCAGTTTGAAAATTATTCCATAGAAGGTTGTTATCCTTTAGTGATTCTGCTTTTCGATCAATCTTATTGAACTCTTCTGTGAAAGTCTTGGCAAAATTGTTTTTCACTTCAACAAGTCTCAGTTTTTCTAGATCCCACTTGCAAACTGTATTTTTCTTTCGTGGTTTTCTGAATTTGATATTTAGTTTGATTACAACTGGATTATGGTCGGAATGACAGTCTGCTCCAGGTCTTGATTTAGCATTCTTAACGCCGTTTCTATACCTCTGACTAACACAGATGAAATCTATCTGATTCTTGACTGTTCCTGTAGGTGACGACCAGGTGTGTCTTTTTTTTTTCCCTGGAACGGCTGGCTTTCTCCTATCCTGTCTTCCTTCTCTCTTCCATTTCAGGACGATAAGACCTCTGCGGTCAGATAAGACAGTTCCCTCTATCAAACCTCTTTTAAAAAAAAAAGTTAAAATGGCAAGTGCAGATTTAGTTGTAGTTGTTATTCGCAACTACAATTTTATTAAAAACTATAGTTGTTAGTTGAAGGTTCAATTAAATTGAGAACCAAATAAATTATGATTCTTGACTGTTCCTGTAGGTGACGTCCAGGTGTGTCTTTTTGATGATTTTTGCTCGAACCAAGTATTTGAGATGAAAAGGTGGAGTTCTTCACAGAAGTTGATGAGTTCTTCTCCACGTTCATTTTTTCGTCCAAGGCCAAAAGGGCCGACCACATTACTGTATCTTCCTTCTCCGACTATTCCATTGAAATCACCCATTAGGCATAGTACATCTGTTGACTTCTTATGTTTGATTGCTTCTCTCACTTGGTTGTAAAAGTCTTCTACATCTTGATCATCATAGTTTGAGTCCGGAGCATAGCATTGAACTAGGAAGATATCGACAGGACTAGATTGCACTCTTATTGCTATAACTCTATCAGAGATCATTATTACACAGTTGATTAGATTTGCACATTTTTGACTTAGAATAAATCCCACACCTCTTCTACTTTTGTCTCCTCCCGATGCTAAAACTCGCCATTTCTCATTGGATGGTAACACTGTAAACCTAAGTCAAAATGTCATTCACCTCTCAGACTAGAACCATTATCATCAGCACCTTGCTCAAACTTCTCTAACTTCTGGTAGAGATTCCTTATTGATTAGATTTGCACATTTTTGACTTAGAATAAATCCCACACCTCTTCTACTTTTGTCTCCTCCCGATGCTAAAACTCGCCATTTCTCGTTGGATGGTAACATTGTGGTAAAGTCTCTTGTGTCCTTTAGGAAACTCTCACTGATTCCAAGAACATCCAAGTTCAGAGATTTCATCTCATTGATGACATTTTCTAATTTGCCAGGTTCATTTAAACCTCTGACGTTCCAGGTTCCAATGTTGATTAGATTTTCACTGTTATTTTCCTTTCCCAATCCCCTTCCCACAGTAGCATATTTCTCACAGCCAACCTGACGGGGAATTGAACTGCGCTGGGTGCCAACCAGGTCGCGCTGGCAAAGTCCATCCGAGGCTGCGCTGATTTGGTGTATTGACATTTTGAAGAAGAAATATATTTACTTTGGGGCAGATAATTGCGAAGGCCCCAAGAACTCCACAATCGCAGTATTAAGACCATTAAAGTTGTTTCAACCATGCCCTTAACTCTTCTCTACCAAGCCGTACCGAAGTCCGTCCTCTCCGCCTTGATGAGATACTGTCGAGACTGCTGCCTCCAGACGAGACTGCTGCCTCCAGACAAAATCTAAAGGGAACTTAAAATGTTCTTGTGTTTAACTTGATTTGCCAAATTTCATGAAAATCAAACCATTTGAGAAATGCTACAACAGGCTGACAAATTATAGGAAACAATGTCGAGTTAAAATTGGGATTTCATTAATGTTCTTCAACAAGTGAAACCAAAGTATTTTAAGAAAGTATAAAACAAAAAGTAAATCCTATTTCAGGTATAGAAAACTTGACATTTAAATTTGGTTTGTCATAATTATGTAATGTCAGCCACTCATACCCAGATGGTCTTCCAGATCCCTCAGACCATCTGACAGAAGTGACAGACCTAGGTCTCAAGCTTTTTCTGCCACATACCTAACAGACTGTCTGTCAGGCAGTCTGAGCATGGGTACTATGTAGTCTGGTATTTCATTACCTATCTACCTGTCTATTTCTAACAAGTTACTGTCTGATGAGTTTTAATTATCTTATCATACAGCTTTGTCTGGCCTACATAGCACAGCCACTCACTATCAGGTAGACCTGACAGATACACCTGTCAGGTCTATCTGATAGTGTGTGTGTGCTCATCAGGTGTCAGATAGACCTGACAAGCAGGACCTGATCAAGTGTAGGTTCCTGTCAGGTCTACCTGTTAGTATGTGCCTGACACACATAGCACAGTGTTTCTCTCAGATTTTCCATTTGGAATGAGAAACTGAGCAACCCGAGTATTTTAGAATGTTATCTTAGAATGTGCAAATATCCATAGGTACCTACCTGCACAATAGGTATTTTATCTTGTTCATGTGTTTGTTTGTAAACTGATAAGTGGTAAGGTACTTAAATACATATTAAGTATATGTACAATCTAGGTAGTCTAGTCTAGGTAAAATAATACCTATGTAAAAAAATGTACCTACTTAACTTTTTTGTTTTTATTTTTTTTTGTTTTGTTTTTTTTTTTTTTTTTTTTTTTTTTTTTTTTTTTATTTTTTTATGTTTTTATTACAATTAGAATTACCTGTACAATTATTTACAATCACCTAGGACCTCTAGGTAAATCTAAAATGCTTAGGTCTGTCGTACATTGAAACGTTGTATAGCGACTTTTAGTAGCACAAAGTCGGGAGATGACCCCTGAAAATATGTACCTGCCTCCACAATGGAACATACACAGTCCTTTCCTTCCCCAAAGTTTCTTGCCTACACAATACATGAATGCACAGTCCTTCCCTGAACATTCACCATAACTCTCATAGTCTCATGTGACCTACATTCAGGATCATTTAGCATAAGATACCCAAACCAACGAAGCAACGAACCACTGTACCATCAGGTCAAAAGTTGCAAACCGACCAAAAACGTGAGAAGTTATATGAGAGAAATTCAGCATGTTCGCCCTCACATGGAGTTCCCCTTTCCATCAACAGGGGCGCTCTCAGGCTAACCGGGGCTCGGGGTGATAGCTTCAAAAATGGGGCTTTTCTAACATTTTTTTTATCCTATAGAAATATTCCTTTAATTCCATCAATATTTTCAAGGATTTCTCAAGGCATAATAGGCGATTATTATTATTATTATTTGAAAAAGCTGGTTCCGGGTCCCTCGAAAAGCCCGCGCCCGGTCAAATAGCCCCGGACGGACCCCCTAAAAACGCCCTGACCACCAATAATAATGGAGTGATAACACACTTTACAAAATAGGGAATATGTAACATAATAGGGAATATGTAGCAATAGGGAATATTGTTGTTAAGGAAACCGCTTATGAGTTCCACAGGGAATTTCCAAGTACGCTACATAATATTAGGACAGGGTACCTAAGGGGTATTTAGGTACAAGGGAGGATTCCATACCTCACAATGCAATCCCAAATGAAGAAACATTTCAGATTTGGGTTTACCTTTCACTTCATACCTACTTCCGAGAAGATACCTAATTATGAGCAGACAAAATGTTTAGACCAGTTTTGGTGTAAAGGGGTGAAGAGAAAATTTGAGCGGTAATTTTGGCATCTCCACCAAAATGTAGGTGGTACATATAACTATCTACTTCACCTATTTCTCGAAAGGTAATACGTGTAATAATGGTACTAATTTAATGAGAATTTAAACATAGGTACCTAATATGAGTATGTTCAACCTACCTCGGTGGTGTAGTGGTCAAGACGCTCGCTTGTTAAACAGGAGGGCGTGGGTTCAATCCCAGCCGAGGTATGGAATTTTATCCTCATATAATTTGAGAATTTGACCACAATAATAGTAGTAGCCTACTGCTGGAGTAAAGGGACTTTTCAGTCCTATGCGAGCAGTATAAATAAGCACTATTATTATTAGTCAGGCGACTACGCTTTCAATGTACGACGGGCCTAATGCTCATCAAACTTATCATTTTTATTTAAGTATACCTATAATCTCCCTACTTTTCTTTTACTAATTTCAGGAGGCAATGGCTATGAGTTGCGAGATTACCTGTCCTATTTTCGACCACACCGGGACCTGACTGTGGGTGCCAGACATATCCGCTTCTTGTTCCCATCAGCTCCTGTGATGGATTACACAGCACTGTATGGTCAGGTAGGATCTTTGATCATTTATTTTCCAGATGGAGCATTCCCGCACCTGTGCATTATAATTTTTGGTGCCAAAACAAAGAGATAAAAGCGGAGTCAGAGATACGGAAAGTGGAGTCAAATGACGTGACACAGCTGGTGTCAGCACTGACTCCAAAGAGGAATATGTCGTTCTCGGAACGGCTGGCTTTCTCCTATCCTGTCTTCCTCCTCTCTTCGATTTCGGGACGATAAGACCATAGCAGTTACAGTTCCCTCTGTCAAACCTCTCAAAAAAAAGTTAAAACCATCGGCGCAAACGACCTACTGTCCGTAGTGGTAAAAAGCGCCTAAAAGGAAAAGTTAAAACCATTTTTTTTTTTTTTTTTTTTTTTTTTTTTTTTTTTTTTAATATTTAGCAGTTTTTTTACTCGAGTACTTTTACAATATAGTCTTGTGTGGTCTATGTCATACACTCTGTCTTTCCTGTAGTACATTCTTCATCGAATGGACAACACCAGAAAGTAACCGGATGGAATATTTGCAATACCTGGTGGAATATTTCATTCTCTTTTATTAATAGGTGGCATCCACATCTACTTTGTGAATTGTTGCAGAGAGTATCTACATAGAAATGGGGCTGTCAAGCAGGTGAGATACGTGAGGAGGAAACAGACAGGCACTGTTATTTTTCTACATGGCTCTGGTAAGCTCCCCTCTTTAATCTATAGTTAGATAAACTCTCTCTCTAATGCTTAGGTTGCTAATCTGTTTGATTTGTTACATAATATGTATCTCACAGAGATACGTGAGGAGGAAACAGACAGGCACTGTTATTTTTCTACATGGCTCTGGTAAGCTCCCCTCTTTAATCTATAGTTAGATAAACATCTCTCTCTCTCTCTAATGCTTAGGTTGCTGATCTGTTTGATTTGTTACATACCTATCTCACAGACTGTTTTTTTTTCTTCTTTTTTCAAGATTGTAAGTACCTTAGAACCGCTTTTGCATTACCTACTTCAAGGCACACAGAATATTTTATTTTTTTTTATTATTATTATTATTTTTTTTTCATCACGGGAATCATTGACCTTTTCGGCACCTCTACTTACCTACCTACACGAATTTGAAAATATTATGTATGGGGTAGGTATTATTGGGACTGTGTGAATTGTGAATTCACTGCCTGGTATTCCACCTCAAAGTTGTTAGCTGATTTGAATAATTCAATATCAATGGGTACTATGCCACTATCTACTTTGTACTTTTTTTTCATCACGGGAATCATTGACCTTTTCGGCACCTCTACTTACCTACCTACACGAATTTGAAAATATTATGTATGGGGTAGGTACTATTGGGACTGTGTGAATTGTGAATTCACTTCCTGGTATTCCACCTCAAAGTTGTTAGCTGATTTGAATAATTCAATATCAATGGGTACTATGCTACTATCTACTTTGTACTTTGAACGTAACGGAGGTACCTGCTCATTAGCATAACAAATTAATTTTTTCTATTTCTTCTCTACAATCCTACTAATGAATTTAATGATGGGTAAAAATTATCATCGATTCCTATGTAAAAAGCTGTGAAAACCAATTTACTTATATGCCTATTAATTTGTTTTTTTGTGAGGTACTTTTAGGGGGGAAACGGGACCTTAAAACTAAAGGCAAGTCTCTAACATTTTCATGGGTTTGTTTACTACTCAAGGGCTTATTGGCACAGTTATTCTACTCAAGGGCTTATTGGCACAGTTATTCACTTGCAAAGTGTGGGTACATTGGTGGTGTAGTGGTCAAGGCGCTCGCCTGGTAAACAGGAGGGCGTGGGTTCAATCCCAGCCGAGGTATGGAATTTTATCCTCAATATAATTTGAGAATTTGACCACAATAATAGTAGTAGCCTACTGCTGGAGTAAAGGGACTTTTCAGTCCTATGCGAGCAGTATAAATAAGCACTATTATTATTAGTCAGGCGACTACGCTTTCAATGTACGACGGGCCTAATGCTCATCAAACTTATCATTTTTATTTAAGTATACCTATAATCTCCCTACTTTCCTTACAACATGCTAGAAGAAAACGAAGAAGATAATGATGCAGACGAGAGAGACGGGTCTAAAGATGTAGGATCCAATGTACTTGAAGAGGATTATATTGAAGAACAAGAAAATGAAGACATGGTATCCTTATCCCTACTTTTCTTTTACTAATTTCAGGAGGCAATGGCTATGAGTTGCGAGATTACCTGTCCTATTTTCGACCACACCGGGACCTGACCGTGGGTGCCAGACATATCCGCTTCTTGTTCCCATCAGCTCCTGTTATGGATTACACAGCACTGTATGGTCAGGTAGGATCTTTGATCATTTTTATTTTCCAGATGGAGCATTCCCGCACTTGTGCATTATAATTTTTGATGCCAAAACAAAGAGATAAAAGCGGAGTCAGAGATACGGAAAGTGGAGTCGAATGACGTGACACAGCTGGTCTCAGCACTGAGTTCAAAGAGGAATATGTTTATAATCCAGTGGCGTAGCGTGTATGTATGGCGTGTATCGCGGCCATACAACTCAAAAGTTCACTCTAGTTCTCATAAATATTAATGGCATGTACTTTGATGGGACTTGGTAGACCTGTGCATGAGCGCTACAACGCCATACACTTGAATTTAGACCACACTACGCCACTGTTATAATCTATCGGCTTCAGCAAATGAGTTCAATGCGGGCTCTTCTTTATTCTTCCTTTGAGGGTAGGATATTCCACTTCAGTGGCCGAGTGCTTAAAACCACTGACTCCCAACCTGGACGTGCTTGGTTCGAATTCCGGCTGAGGATGAAATTTTCGGACCAAACTTTTCGGGCCTCGGATAGCTTTTAGTGACTGCCCAGATGGTCACCCGGGTACCAACCAACCATTTTTTTTTAAACAGGTTTGATAGAGGGAACTGTAACTGCCAAGGTCTTGTCGTTCAGAAAGCGAATAGAGAAGGGAGGACAGGATAGGAGAAAGCCAGCCGAGACGGGTCTAAAGATGTAGGATCCAATGTACTTGAAGCGGATTATATTGAAGAACAAGAAAATGAAGACATGGTATCCTTGCCATCGGAGACGGGTCTAAAGATGTAGGATCCAATGTACTTGAAGCGGATTATATTGAAGAACAAGAAAATGAAGACATGGTATCCTTGCCATCATGGCCAAGTAAAAAAGGACTTGATCAAGAGAAATCCATGTTCAATATGTGCAATGATGCAACACAAATGAATATTCAACCCATGAAAACTTATTGTGCCATACAAACAGACGTTCCGAAAATTTTACAACTCGGAGGAAGATTCTGTATGGCTACTACCTATGATGCGTACCGAGCATTTGAAACCAAAGTCAAGAATGCTGAAGAAAAAATGAAAACCTACATGCTAAAATACGAGAAATTACTCGAAGAAAAAGAGGAGAAGGAAAATATGCAGGATGTTGGAGACTTGAATCTAGATGTTACAGATCTCAAGATTGGAGATCATAAAGTTAAAGAGGAAAGAGAAAAGAAAGAGGAGGAAGTACGATCAGACAAGGAAGAAGATCCTGATGCAGATGATGATTATCTGGTAAATGATCATGACACGAGTGATGATGATGATATGAATGTGGATAGTGGAGAGGGAGATGTAGTTAGTAGCAGTGAGGAGGAATCAGAAGGTGAAGCAGAGGTAGAAGAAGAACAACCAGAAAGTGATGCAGAAGAAGCAAAGGATACACAGGTAGATGTACCTGAAGTAGAAGATATTGATGGATATGATTTATTACCGGAAGATTTCGATTTTGAGGGTGAAGATGCAGAAAAAGTAAAAGAAATTAATTGGAATCCTGTGAAAATTATTGAAGAGAAAATCAAACCTAAAGAGCAAAACGGAGAGAAAATTATTGTTCGACTCACAACTGCTCAGAAAGAACAGATCCTGAATCATATTCTAAATCCTCTTGAATACGATGCCGTTGTGTTGGTGAAGGATGAAGAACGTGATGTGAACTTTGACGGTCCTGACTCTGATGATGATGAAGCAGATGATGGTGAATATTTACTTGCAGTGTATGGAACCCATGCTAGAAAAATGACTGAGTCTGACACTATTGTTGAGGAAACAACGACACAACCCATGGCGGCGGAGTCTGAGGCAGTGAAGGAAGAAGAAGATGAGTATCAAGACATGGATGATGAACCAGCAGGAGACACAGCAGTCAAGTATCCAACAGCAGAGGAATTGGAAGCGAACAAAGCGAACGAAAATTTGCGTCGTTTGTTAGAAAAGCACAGGTTTATAACAAGCGTTAAAAAAAGTGGAGGTGTCATCATAGAGAAAAAGTACAAACGAATGCGTGGCATTACAAAAGCGATGAAGAAGAGAATCACACGATTGTTATTGGACAAGAAAAAAGTCCAAGGAGCAGCAACAAAACTAAAACAGATCAGACTGATGAGGAAACTTGAACTTAAAAGAACAATCAAAGATAAAGTAAAGTTTGTTTCGAAGAAAGATAAAAAGAAGAAAGCTAATTTGCAAGGGAAAAAATCTAAAGAAGTATTACCCAAGCAAAGAAGAGTGACAGTGGTTAAAGACCCCTATCGTAAAGAAGGAAGACTATACAATCACTATACAGAGGAAATGTCTAGGTTGACTCTCGTGGGTCGTTTGATTCACCAGAAACAAAATGTTAATGTTGGGATGGATTTCATTAACTTTGAAGATTATGACGATAAAGACAGAAGTTTGTTTCCATTGAAGAAAATGCCATTCCTTGGAGCCGGACTTTTCAGAGTCACTCATATGAGTTGGACGTATCATTTGAAACATAACCTGGCTATCTCTTATGAGAGTGAGCACAGTGCTGCATATTCACACTGGCATGAAGGTTATGTGGTTCTCTATCATCCCATGGCGAACGCAGGGGATTATGATAAAGTCTACAAGTTCAAGAGTGGGGTGCGATATTTTGACATTGCTTTCGAGTGGATTAACAACGGTCTTATGCTTGTCGCTCTGGAAGATGGCTCCATACATTTGGTGAAGCTTCCCTTTCCAAATGTTCTAAAGTCAACCACAGCCGAGACAAAACATAGTAGCCCTGTTGTACAAGTCATGTGGATGCCAGACTGGCATGGGAAAGAGAAAGTTGATGCCAAAGGAAAACCCCTACCCAATGTAAGAGTCCAGCGATTCTTATCTTATGCAGAAGATGGATTATTGAAGTTCTGGTGGGTGCGTCGTTATGTTGGATTTACAGTATATAGAACAGTTCATCTACATCAGCAGGCTATATCCACTGATATGGACATACGCTATGTGAGTATTACATGTGTAGGCAGTGACTATCATGACCGTACTCTACTCTACATTGGTACTCGGGATGGTAAGATCTATAAATACAACACCATGTACCCGCCACAAACCTTTGACTGTGTCCTGGATGCACACGTTGGTCCTGTCATTGATATTGCTATCAACTATTACAACAGGGATGTGTTCTTATCTGGTGGACAAGATGGTCTTGTGAAGCTATGGCGAGGCAATGGTCCTACCCCCGTGTGGGCTTACTGGGTAGAGAACCCTGTCTCTTCCATCAAGTGGTCTCACTATACAAGTTATGTATGGGCTGTGGTGACACTTGATAATACAATACAGATGTATAACTTGGAACGTCACTTTCATAAACCCATGACAAATCAGAGTGTTCTGGAATATTCCAGTTGTGTCAAAATGGAGTTCCATCATAAACTTCACCTATTGCTCATCGCAGATAACTATTGCAATGTATTCGTGTTCAAGGTCCCACGCACAACTATCGAGCCTGAAGAGATAGAGAAGGAATTGTCATGGGACACGAAGAAAGTGAAGGAAGAAGAGAAAGATTCGTTTACACTACAGCGGGAGAGATTGAAGAAAGCCCTGGATAGAAATGAAATCCTCATGAAAGCATGCACCAGAGTGAACAGAGGAGGCATATTTGAAAAACAAATCAAAGAGGCTCTAGAAAACAAGGCTGGAAATGTTGAAGAATGATTTTTATGATACTTGATTGAAAATAGAAATTATTTTTTGAAAAGAAAGATGTTTTTATTATTATTATTATTATTATTATTATTATTATTATTATCATTTTTTGTTCAAAGTAAGAAAAAAAGGGTGTCCCCCTGTCTGGGCAAAAATGTTGTTGTTTTAGCGGCTTCAGCTGTAGCCAAATGGATAAAGAAAGGACACTCCTTTTTTCTGCCATATACCGGAGTGATGCTCTCTAGCCATGTTTAAGTGGCTCGTCCTGAATCGCAGGCAACCATTGTGAGGACTTGTGCTTGTTCTTTAAAAGCAGAGAGGACCCTGAAAACAGTGACAAGCATCACACAATTTAATATGGTTTTATTTATAATTTTTTTTTTTTATTTATTATTCTTTTTTTTATTTTAAAAACTGAAAAATACGAAGGTAAATCCTGAGTTTTTCTATCTCGAGTCAAAAGCACAACTGTCCAAAGTCAAATTAGTATTAGTCGGCCAGTTCAGCCTAGTTAACTTGAAAAGTAGTGCATCTGCCTTGTTAGCGCTAGGTTACGGGCTTGGGGCAAACTTTCTTCTATTAGGGCAATAAGGTTCGTTCTCGGATTGTTTTCCTAACGAGGCTCGTTCTTGGAACACCTGGCTTTCTCCTGACGGGTAATATGATTTCAGAAATCACGGGTCTGGCATGACAGACAAGGTATTCATATCAATCTACCTGAAATGAAGAAGTCAGTGGATGAACAAGCTCAACATCTGAAGGTTATGATTGAGAATCTGGTCAAGACTGGAACTCCCCTCAATCAAATAGCCATTGGTAAGTAGCGGTCAGCTCCCATGGCGTAGTGGTCACTGCGCTCGCCTTGCACGCGGGAGACCCGGTTCGATTTCCGGTGGGGTCAAAAAAAATTGCATCATGCAAATGATTGATTCCGTGACTGACTGTTGCGGGGCCCATAAGTAGCAGTCTTTAGCCATAGGTGACTGGAATTGAAATTAAAATCAGAGTTGGATTGGCCAGTACTGCTGTCCTGCACGTCAAATGCTCAGCACTGGAGGAAAATCCTGAAAATCCACCTGCAAATCGGCTTCACATGACGTATAAAACTCATCAGGCAGAAACTAAATTGCTCAATGCTTTACTCACTGCACATGGAATGAGAGAGGTAAGACTTGATTAAGGCATAATTTTAGCACTGTAGAAATTTTTGTAGAGGTTGAATTGAGTTGATGGTGGTAGGACACCTGGGTAACTTTTTGGTCCAGATCAATTTTATCAGAATTTTCAGGTTTTGGTTTTGTGCCAGTTTAGGTTAGGCTTGTATTGATTTTTTTTCAACAGTCCTACTTAGCAAGCCTAGGATGGTGCACAGAACCACAACCTCAGACTATTGATGATTTACATAAACCTAGCTACTAAGGTGCCTAATAAAAACATTTCTCTCTCCAGAAGGAGTCATAGAATTAAATGAAGTACATATGTACCTACTTACCTACCCAATATTCAAGGTTGCACCTGAAAATAAATTTTAGGTGTACCTAATCTTGCAAACATTTTTTTTTTTTTTTTTAATGTTCAATTGCCACCCTTCAAATTGTACTCCTAATAATTATAAATTATAGGTATGCTGCATTCATGTAAAATTCATTTCTGAAGTTCCTCTATGATGGCTATTGCAAAGTGCAGTGTTCTTTTTGTTGAACAGCCCCCTTGTCTTACCCTATATTCAAATCTCACTTGAAGTCGTCATTTTCACTCAAACAAACATGGCAAAATCTTCATTCAAGTTTTAAAACTTTCTTCTCTTCATACCACACAACTTTTTTTCTAAACTTCTATTCATATTTTCCCTAATGGAGAGCTCAGGTTTCGTTCATTTCCATCGGCATTACGAATTTAATTCATCTGAAAGTTTTCCACATCAAGGAGTGGTAGAAAAAAAACTTGAAGACATGCAAACTTCCTGTACAAATTTATTAGCAAGTATACCTTCTATTTTATATACCTACCTACCTACCTCCCTCCCTCCCAGTTTCTTCCAAAGCTAGGTAATTTATGCAATATGTAGGTACTAGTGTATGTAGTTAACTAAACTTAAAAAAAAAGAAAGAAAGAAAAAGTGTGGATTGTAGAGGTGATTTAGGCAATGTCCATAGACCATGGTGTAGAGCTATAGACTCCGTTTGACAGAGTTGAAGATTTCTTCTATTGATAAAAAAAATATTTGCAGCACACATCAAACCTCTGCAAAAAATTACAAACCCATCACACTATTTGATTGACATCTGGATTGCCAAGAAAGAATCTATAGATCTGGATCTATCTATAGAATTCATTTCATCACTACAATATATGAACCAGATTGTAGAGTATCTGCAACCTAAATAAGCCACACCTAAGTTGAGAGCTGCCTACCCAGATTTCAAACTATAACATTATTGCAACATGTTTGTTTGACACGAACGGCCACAGAGGTGGGAGCCCACCTCTGTGGCCGAGTGGTCAAGAGCACTGACCCTCAACCCGGAGGAGCTGAGTTCGAAACTTTCCGCCGCGGCGGAAAGTTTCTAACAAGACTTCTTGGATAGGTATGGATGAGAAAGAATGTGCCTTGAAGTATTGCGAAAGCAGTGCCCAAGTACAGTTTTTTTTGGCCCACCCCTTTTAAATTTGATTTTACATTAATTCCCAACCTATTTATTTCCAGGATCTGGCCAAGAGGGACCCCTCTTCACCCCTGCCACCCCTGATCGCATTCCACGGAGACAAAGACTATACAGTCCCCCTGGACTGGGGACAGCAAATGTACAACCGCCTCACTTCACTCGGTGTCAAGGGCGAGTACCATGTTATCGCTAATGAGACACACAGTATTGCACATGAAGAAATGGACAGGTTGTACGAGTTCTTCAACAAGGTCCTGCAAATCAATATTTATGTACCTACCTATTTTATTTAATATTCAGTTTATTATTATTCTTGATTTGATTTTTTGGTTTTACCAAAGAATGTGATTTCGTGTTCTGATTGATAAGTGCCCAAGTACAGTTTTTTTTGGCCCACCCCTTTTAAATTTGATTTTACATTAATTCCCAACCTATTTATTTCCAGGATCTGGCCAAGAGGGACCCCTCTTCACCCCTGCCGCCCCTGATCGCATTCCACGGAGACAAAGACTATACAGTCCCCCTGGACTGGGGACAGCAAATGTACAACCGCCTCACTTCACTCGGTGTCAAGGGCGAGTACCATGTTATCGCTAATGAGACACACAGTATTGCACATGAAGAAATGGACAGGTTGTACGAGTTCTTCAATGCCTCACTTCACTCGGTGTCAAGGGCGAGTACCATGTTATCGCTAATGAGACACACAGTATTGCACATGAAGAAATGGACAGGTTGTATGAGTTCTTCAACAAGGTCCTGCCGAGGCCCCCTGTGGAGGCCCCATCCACTGCACCTAGTGGGGATTAAGGCGCTGGTAGTGGGGACTAAGACGCGCCTTGTGAGGAATAAGCCGCGCTTGGTGGGGACTAAGACGCGCCCTTTATTCCCAATATAATGTTCAAGTCACCCATCCATTTATTGGCCTTGCTCGGCGTAACTTAACATAGATGACGCTAAAACCGGTCCTAAATGATCGACTGAAGTGTTAGCTAAAACTTTCTCGCTTTGAGTTCATAGGTCGTCGCGACAAATTTCGAGATCAGAGTGTATCTCGACAAATTTCGAGATTCGAGATTGTTCTTCAATAAGGTCCTGCCGAGGCCCCCTGTGGAGGCCCCGTCCACTGCACCTAGTGGGGATTAAGGCGCTGGTAGTGGGGACTAAGACGAGCCGAGTGAGGAATAAGCCGCGCTTAGTGGGGAATAAGACGCACCTAGTGGGGATTAAGGCGCTGTTAGTGGGGACTAAGACGCGCCTAGTGGGGAATAAGCCGCGCTTAGTGGGGAATAAGACGCGCCTAGTGGGGATTAAGGCGCTGGTAGTGGGGACTAAGACGAGCCGAATGAGGAATAAGCCGCGCTTAGTGGGGACTAAGGCGCTGGTAGTGGGGAATAAGACGCGCCTGATGGGGACTAAAGGCCCGTTGTCACTTGTCGTTAAAAAAAAAAATAAGAATAATAAAAAAAAAAATCGTTTCGTGCGTGAGGCCATGTGGACAATACCAGTATTTCTGTGATAGTTACATACCTATGTCACATTCTTCAAATCGCCCCTGAAACCTTATATCGTCCCTGAGTTTTATCTCGAAATGAAAACTGAAAACTAAAAGCGAGAGAAAATATTAAACGCAGGAAGAGTTTTGCTGGCCTCAAACCTTGTTCCCTGTGTATTTCTTATGGGGGACTAAAAAACGTCAATATCTCGGGAACGGTT
>NW_007377966.1:181334-204302 GCF_000475195.1 Diaphorina citri | reverse complement strand
ACGATTAGATCAAACTTTATTTACAGAATAAATATTTACAAATGGTAACATAATGTACATATATGTACAAAATAAAGTGAGAAGCCAGTCCCATACCCAGTCAAGGTCCCAGTACACACCCCAGTCCCAGCCCCATACCCAGTTGAGGTCCCAAAACCCTACCCAGTCACTGTTGAGAGAAAAGTACCAGTGCCAGTACCACAACCAGTGTACATTGACAGACCAGTACCTGCCCATGTTCACCATCATGACACCCTACACATTGGATCTGCCGGACACTCTAGCTTCAGTGGTCTAGGTTCTGGCTACGGCAGTTTCGGATCAAGCTACGGTGGTCTGGGATACTCTAGCTATGGATCTGGATACCAGTACCTGCCCATGTTCACCATCATGACACCCTACACATTGGATCTGCCGGACACTCTAGCTTCAGTGGTCTAGGTTCTGGCTACGGAAGTTTCGGATCAAGCTACGGTGGTCTGGGATACTCTAGCTATGGATCTGGATATGGTTTTGGAAGTTCCAGACGTGGTTTCGGCTACGGCAGTCTGGGCTCCAGCTACGGTAGCCTAGGATCAAGCTACGGTAGTCTAGGATCCAGCTACGGCTCCAGATATGCCTCTGGCTACGGTGGTCATAGCTACGGTGGTCATAGCTACGGAGGTCACTCTCACTCCAGTGTATGGTAATTTTCTACTAGCTATTTCCAATTTCCTAATATAAGTTTTCCTATCTATCTCTGTAGAGTGTAGACCTCTCTCTAGCAACCTCGTGTTGACCTATCTCCCAGTTAGTAGTTACCTATTGATCTTCTCTCCAGTTATCTACAACAACCTTGTGAAATCCTAGTCCAATCTACATCATTTTATTTCATTAACTTCCATTTTTTATCTTTATTTTTTTTATTTTTTTTTCTTTCTCAGCTACGTTTTTTCCGTATTACTACCCATTTCGTCTCAAACATCTTCTAGTCGCTACATAATGTCATCACGTCACAATATTACATTGATTCCATTTCACTCATTCTCATTCACTTTCCATTTTCTCTGTTCCGCTATGTACCCTATTATTACACATGTGATATTTCATTGTAAATAAAAAATTAAATCCACTCTTGACAAAATATTTGTTTTCTATTTAGATTGCAAATATTTCAACGGGTTACTTTCTGTTGTTCTCGTGTTGCCTCAGCACCTGAATGGGAAGTACCAATTCTATCTCTTCTCCCCCCATCTAATGCTGAGTAAGTTACATACTACGGAATGGACATGCTAAAAATGGAGATAAAACACTCTTCTACCATGCATGCCCATCCCGTAGTATGTCCTATCGCCCATCTGATGAGAGGCATACTACGGGAGGTAGCAGTTGTTTTATTGCTAATACGAAATAAAAACTCATCTTTTTTTTCTTTTTTAATACATACCACAAGGTCAAAAAAAAAACACAGTTTCGGCACTGTATTATTGTTGCCATTTTTTTATACACAAAAAATTCGCGATATTCCAAGATATTTCATCGATGTTTTGTTGATGTTTAAATAACCTTTGTCCTTTACTAAACAAAAATTGACCAATAACTCCCAATAAGTTGACTGAATCGGTTTTTTACCCAAGTGCGTTACTGGATCACCGGGTGATCTTTTCAAAAGCAATAAAATTATGCAAACTAGTTATCAAAAATTATACAAACTAGTTGCGATCAAAACGACCTTTTGCAGACTTGTTGAGAGTCCCACACTAGGGTGGAGTGAAAAAAAAAATGTTCGAATTTAAAAACGCCTGATATGTCAAAAGTTGCGTATTGGTGAGTAGATTAATCCCTGAAATTTTCATGAAAAAATTTCATCATCTTGAGGTCGCACATTTGGCTTGAAGTTTTGAGAGCTTTTAGTTATGCAATGAAGGGGCAATATAAGGGTTTTTATTATTCTCACGCAAATTGCTAACAAATGGTAAGACGTACGACTTTTTTGTTCTGAACAAAACTTTTAAAACAAAATAATACATAATTATTATTCTCGGGCTTCAATCGCTTAGACTTACCTAGAAAAAAAAAAAAAAAAAAAAGATCAGTGGTTTGATGCAAGAGCTCCTCCAAAAGCCCTGCCACTTGAAAGAGTAGCGATATCTGTGGAGGCGGAGGCATTACCAGAGTAAGAGCCCATTCCCACTAGTCGTTCAGGAAAAAAAATCGTGTCGTGTGTAGTGGGAACACTCTCATTTAAATTGCATTGCCTACAGGACATTCGGAAAACAATCGTGTGAAACTCACGACAAGTAGAAACGGGCTCTAAAAAAGATTGGAAAATGAGAAAGAAAAATGTTCTTTCATCTCTCAACAGATCAAGTGAGTATTTTGTGTATACTTGTTTTGTTGTGCCAAAGAGAGGTAACAAATTTGCTTAAAAAAAAAAGAAAAAAAAAATAGAGGGAACTGTAACAACTGGTATGGTCTTATCATAACAAAATCAAAGAGAAAAGAGGGACAAGATAGAAAAAAAATAGAGGGAACTGTAACAACTGGTATGGTCTTATCATAACAAAATCAAAGAGAAAAGAGGGACAAGATAGGAAAAAGCCAGGCATTTCAAAAATGAACCATATCCCTTCAGGATTATATATGCCATGGGCAGGAATTGAACTTGGGAACTATGGCTTACTTATTTATTATTAATGAACCATATCCCTTCAGGATTATATATGCCATGGGCAGGAATTGAACTTGGGAACTATGGCTTACAAGGCAGATAGTATCTCTTTTTTTTTATTATTTAAGTACTTTGTATTATTAATCCCCTATTCTGTGTGGAACTTTCAGACCCAGCAACCAGTACCCAAGCCCTAATGCTAATCAGATGTTGTGGCAATCTACTACCTGAAGAAATACCTGAGAATAGAACCCAGCTTGTACACAACTTGTGGCAGAGTTTTGAGAAATTAAGTAAGTTTCAAGTAGAAGGTAATTTGAGGCATTTGTTTAAATCTAAATCTTAAACCTAAATGATAATTCTTTGACTAACTTTTTCATGTTGCTTCTGACTCTTAATCAAAACACAGTTTATTAGTAAAATAGGTACTAGAGGCATTTTTTTTCTTTTTCTAATAAATCAAATAAAACAAATAATTTCCCATTTTTTAAATCAAATATTTTATTTTATTTTCTTTGGTTTATTTGATTTATTTACAAATATTTTGAATAGGATTTTTTCTTCTTTACTTGTCTGCCATGTTTTTTTTTTCTGAGTGGCAATTTTAATTTTATAATTAATTTATTATTCATTATCCTTGAAATTTGAAATCTTGAAACTTGAATAGCTGTGTCAACACTTGTGTGAGATACAAATCAATTAATTTCATTGTGACTTTCATCTAATTATTAATCCTCTTATAACAAATCATTTTGAGTTTACTTGCTTATATTTACTTGCTAGCACACACTTGCAAACTATTTAGTCGTAAGCTCCTTTTTGCATTTTTTTATGACACAAATAAAGTGAATAGAAAAACCAAATAAATGATAGGTAACATACCTATTATTAAAAACAGATAAACAAAATACAGTCGAACCTGGATAAACGAGAATCCAAGGGACCAAGGGACCATACTCCGTTTCCCCTCCCCTAAGACTCTCCTTCCCCTCCCCTACTGGTATGTCTTGAATAATTAATTTCGCTTTTGACTAACAACAGACCGTCTTTTTCTTCTTCTCCTCCTCCTTCTTCTTCTTCTTCTTCTCCTTCTTCTTCTTTGACCTTCTCCCCCTCCTTCTTCTTAGTTTCAGTCCTCTAGCCCTCCTTTTCAGCATACGCAATTTGAAGCACGAAATACATTTCTGCTTCTTCTTCTTCTTTTTCTTCTTCGTCTTGTTCTTCTTCGTCTTGTTCTTCTTCTTCTTCTTCTCCTCTTTCTCCTCTTCCACTTCTTTTTCCTAATTTAAGGGGGAAGAGAGAACTCCTGAAATTAGGCACCTTTTGATGTTCTTAGTTTTCCTACCAGCTTGCTTGGTGGTTGGAAGAATTGAAATAATTAGGACACAGCTACATTATAGGTACCTAGGTCGGTAGGTATCTAATATCTTTATAAATATTATGTACCTACATCTACATAAATCATCTGTAGTGAAGAGCCTTTTCACAATTTATTTGCCAGCCTAGTTAGCTTAGTTGGTAGTGGGTCTGCCTTGTAAGCCCTAGGCCGCGGGTTTGATTCCCGCCCGGGGCGGATTTAATCCTGATGCAAAAGAGCCAGTGTTATTGTCTGTGGCTTGACAGGGCTGGTTTTGTCTCAGTTTTACGTCCTCCAGCGAGACAATCAAAAGCAATAAAATTATGCAAACTAGTTAAGATCAAAAATTATACAAACTAGTTGCGATCAAAACGACCTTTTGCAGACTTGTTGAAAGTTATACCCTATAAAGTTATTCCACTGAAGAAACTTTTATCACAGTCAGGAAAGTGACCCTACTTACGCTAAAAAGTAGGTCTTTTTTCCTCCCATTTTGCTGATTTTGCCGAACAAATTGAGCGCAACTTATGGACTCCGATATCAATAATGTCAGAATTTTCATCTGACATTTTACAGAACACAATGTACGCAAGAAGCTACTAATGTGTCATCACTAGATATACGAGTAGTCCATTAGTCCCACATTTGAAAAGTCAAGTTCATGCAAAGTTTATATTTTGTAGCGGCACAAAACTGGTTGGGACATGTGATGTGCCGGTTTTTTGCAAACAGAATGAAGAAGTTTGCAAATAGGTACATTTCATTGTGCAATCTAGATTTATTTCATTCAATGGATCTTCAGCTTAATTGTTAGTTGTTTTTTCGGCAAAGTCAGAATTTTGGGTCATAAAATATTGCATTTTATTGGACCTCCGTGGCCTATTGGCTAGGCTTGCACGCCAGAGGTCCCGGGTTCGATTCCCGCCGGGGTGGGCGTTTTTTCGGCTCTGTGCTTTGGAGTTCGGTGTGTACTCGGCCTCATGAGGACAGCTGAGTAGCTACCTTAATTGTGTAGCGACCAGTGGCGGCATTACCAGTGTAAAAAGATTATTGGAATATGGAAATTGACTGCAAAGGAAGCACTTATTATTTCTGTGGTATCCACAAAAGTTCCTGTCTTCCTTCTCTCTTCGATTTCGGGACGATAAGACCATAGCAGTTACAGTTTCCTCTGTCAAACCTCTTAAAAAAAAAAAAAACAATTAAATACTGACTCCATCCACAACTTTAGAAAATCCATTTCATTCCTACAATTGCCTCAGTATTATTTGTTCTCCTTCGTCTTCGTCTTCTACTCCTTCATCTTTCTCTCCTTCTTTTTCTTCTTCTCCTCCTTCATCCTTTCTCTCCTTCTTCTTGTTCTCCTCCTTCATCTTTCTCTCCTTCTTTTTCTTCTCAGCGAGACAATGTGTAAAGGCTCTGCTTTACCAAAAATAATACAAGATTTGATTTTGATTTTTTCGAAGTACCTAGGTAACTGAACTCAGAAGTGGTCATTGATACTACTAACACAATTTCATGTTGAACTTATCAAGAAGATAATTTATATTTCAAGTCTGTCATATGATACTTGATGTTCTAAGTTTAGTGACTTGTTTTCATACTAATACTACCGTACGGCACAATACCTTGTTGACATTTAAAATATATCTCCATTTGCATATTGAGAATCTTGGCTTCGCATGGGGTCTACTTTGTCTGCTGAGTAGAAAGAAGATATATGACCCAACAGGTGAAAGAAAGTGAAAAAATCTAGTGTGAACATCACACGACTTTGGACTCCGTTGGGAATCGAGTCCGGGACCTTCTGCTAAGCGTAAAGAACACTAGGCAAGCGCGATAGTTCTGTTGAAAGAAAGTACCTACACAGGACGGACTTCCTAAAGGCGTGTTTTAGGTTTTATTGAAATTTGATGAAAAAGGCACTTTACTTTCACTTGAAAATGGCACTTCTATTCACACGAAGAACAAAATACTGCCATTTCAAAGAATCAAACCAGTGGTATTCAGAACCGTAAAACCTGTGCAAATAGGTACTTATTCTAACTGGATAATCACACTATTTCATGTCCCTAAAAATCGATTTATGATTCCTTTAAACCGACTCGAAAAAAAAACATCCAAAACTTGAAATAGATACCGAATTAAGATCTCCAAATCGTCCCATGTTGCAATCTGCATTAAATTCGCGACATTACTGAGCTGGTTTTTTTTGTCAGGCTCGAGATAATCTTTATGTTTCGTATGCGATTTCATTATTTTGCAACTGGTCTGTTTGTTTGATCTTGATTTTTTCATCTTCTCCAGCCATCTTTCCTAGAGTTGGGCTTATACAAAGCATCCGGTTCCTTGACTACTATTCCTTCTTCCCTGTCATCAATAGCTTTGTTCAATGCTGGCAACACTTGAGATCTGTAGACATGAACACCCAACTGTTTATATTGTAGCCTACTGCAGTAGCGATAATAGTTGTAGTCTACTGCTGGGGTAAACGGACTTTTTAGTCCTATGCGAGCAGAATAAATAAGCACTAATATTATTGATTATTTAGTCACGGTTGTTGTTGTTGTTGTTGTTGTATTAGCATCATACATCGACCTCCTCTGCCGTCCTCAGGTCAAGGAAGCGTGCCGCCTCCGTTGGGTCCTTCCAAAGTATGGTGACGTCTTATATTGTAGCCTACTGCAGTAGCGATAATAGTTGTAGTCTACTGCTGGGGTAAACGGACTTTTTAGTCCTATGCGAGCAGAATAAATGAGCACCATCATGATTGCTTGTGCATTCAGGGTTTTCATAGTGGTAACGCGCTAGCTTACCATGCAAACGGTCTCGGGTTCGATCCCCACTCTTGACAAAATATTTGTTTTCTATTTAGATTGCAAATATTTCAACGGGTTACTTTCTGTTGTTCTCATGTTGCCCCAGCACCTGAATGGGAAGTACCAATTCTTATATCTCTTCTCCCCCATCCAATGCTGAGTAAGTTACTTACTACGGAATGGACATGCTAAAAATGGAGATAAAATACTCTTCTACCATGCATGCCCATCTCGTAGTATGTCCTATCGCCCATCTGATGAGAGGCATACTACGGGATGTAGCAGTTGTTTTATTTTTTTTGCTGAAACTGGTCCTTTTGACACAGTGGCATCTTCAGGCGTGAGGTATGTGGTCCAAGTTTAATCATATTACTCTCTGGTCGTGTGTGGGGGGTTGTCCCCCCCGACCAATTCTGATGATTTTGAAACTTCAGCTGACAGTGTGTCTTTTTCGTATTATATAAGAATCGGGTTGTCCAAGTAAACAGTATCATTTGTTCTTCAACCACCATCAACCACCAACAGAGGTGGTGTTCAGAGACCTTAAATTGTTTGAGTTAAATACCTAGTTTTAACTTGAATTAACTTTATTAGTGTTGTTTAGTTTTGGAGCAAACATGAAGGCTTTTGTAAGTATACCTTTACCTTTTAGAATCTTTAATAATTCTTTGACTTTGGAGCTTCTCTCCAACTGAAAGAAACTCTTGGGTCTAATTTTTCTGTTTGGGTTGATTTTTCAAGTATTTCTAGCGGGTGTGTTTTTGATTTCCGATAATACTTCGTGCTAAAAATTTTATAGCGTTGACTATAAACTCAAGTACTATGTGTGTACAATTGTATCTTTTATCCAAGACTAGAGTTCTAGAGTAAGACGAAGATCAGTCTCATCTATTAGTGCTTCTAAATATCCCAAGCATTGTACTACCTATCTGAATCCGAGGTCTGCCAATTGATAGTGTTAAAATTATTTCGCGGTTTATATTAGGACTCCTTGATATGTATTCCACAATTCGTCTCCTCGATTATTTTCTCTCCCATATCAGACACATCACTTTTACCTCCTCAGCATCCCTGGAACTTTTGGCCTTGATTAACTCTGAGCTCTTCGTCCGAAGTGACAAACCCAACCCTCATTCCAACCTATGTTCTATTCCAGGTGTGCGTTCTACTGTTAGCCGCTCTGGTTCTGGCTGAAGACAAGAAGGTCACCAAGGAAACCAAAACCTCCAAGAACACCAAGCGAGGTATCTTCGGTGAAAGCTACGGCTACGGAGGTGCCTCCCTAGGAGGATACTCAGGTGCTGAGTACTCTTCATTCGGTGACGACTTTGACTCTGGATATGAAGGTGATTTCAGTGGTTACGAGGCTGGTGTTGGCTCTGGCCTTAGTTACGGCTCTGGACTGAGCTATGGATCCGGTATTGGCTCTGGACTTTACGGAGCTGGTGTTGGCTCAGGTCTTGGTTACAGCTCAGGTTTCGGTGTTGGCAGTGGCTACGCCTCCGGTTTTGGTTACGGTAATGCCGGCGCTGTCAGACAAGTGACCGTCCACCGTGAGGTCCCCGTCGCTGTCCCCTCTCCATACCCCGTCCCTGTTGAGAAACCAGTCCCCGTTCCAGTCAAGGTCCCTGTCCATGTCCCAGTCGACCGTCCCTACCCCGTCCCAGTTGAAAAGCCATACCCAGTGCCAGTAGAGAAACCCGTCCCATACCCAGTTGAGAAGCCAGTCCCATACCCAGTCAAGGTCCCAGTACACACCCCAGTCCCAGCCCCATACCCAGTTGAGGTCCCAAAACCCTACCCAGTCACTGTTGAGAGAAAAGTACCAGTGCCAGTACCACAACCAGTGTACATTGACAGACCAGTACCTGCCCATGTTCACCATCATGATACCCTACACATTGGATCTGCCGGACACTCTAGTTTCAGTGGTCTAGGTTCTGGCTACGGCAGTTTCGGATCAAGCTACGGTGGTCTGGGATACTCTAGAAAACACAGTTTCGGCACTGTATTATTGTTGCCATTTTTTTATACACAAAAAATTCGCGATATTCCAAGATATTTCATCGATGTTTTGATGATGTTTAACCTTTGTCCTTTACTAAACAAAAATTGACCAATAACTCCCAATAAGTTGACTGAATAGGTTTTTTACCCAAGTGCGTTACTGGATCACCGGGTGATCTTTTCAAAAGCAACTCTAGCTACGGATCTGGATATGGTTTTGGAAGTTCCAGACGTGGTTTCGGCTACGGCAGTCTGGGCTCCAGCTACGGTAGTCTAGGATCAAGCTACGGTAGTCTAGGATCAAGCTACGGCTCCAGATATGCCTCCGGCTACGGTGGTCACAGCTACGGAGGTCACTCTCACTCCAGTGTATGGTAATTTTCTCCTAGCTATTTCCAATTTCCTAATATAAGATTTCCTATCTATCTCTGTAGAGTGTAGACCTCTCTCTAGCAACCTCGTGTAGACCTATCTCCCAGTTAGTAGTTACCTCTCTTTCTATCATAGGTGGGCAACAGCAATCTAAGAATTGGATGGAAACTCAAATCCTGAAAAGTAGACAAAAAAATGTTAACTTACAATATTAGGTAGGGAGTCATATTGGACTACCTAACTTGATTTTTTTTTTTATACCCACCTATATGATTTTAAAAAACCTCCTGAGTTTTAAATGTAATGTTTTCAGTTTTATTGTTTTAATAATTATTTACCTCACTAAAAGGTTTTCCTGATTTGAGTGCTTCTGTTTGGAATTGCTGGATGAAACTTTTCAGTAGCTTGGACTTCTGATCTTTCTTACTAGAATTTATTTCATCCAACACACTTGAGAGCTTCAAGAAGGGTACAGAATCTGAGTGAGTCATGATACTGAAAAAAATACAGGTTAGGTATTAAAGTTATTCTCCTTTTTTCTTTTTTTTTATTAAAAGAACCAGCTTAGACAGCTTTAGGGGTAGAATGCCTGCCTTTTGAGTGCTAAGCTGGTAGGTCATGGGTTTGATTCCCATCCCAAGCATACTTTATCCTAAAGAGATAAGTTTTGTTCTAGGAACAGTTGGTGTTCTCCTACCATGTCCTCTCTTCGATTCTGAGGTGATAAGGAGATAAGGCTTCCATTATTTCAGTTCACACAGTCAAACCTACCCTACTTACCAGGAATCTGTATGCCTCTTCCTCTTATCACAATCAGAATCATGTTACTGGTAAGACCATCTTCATATCTTCTGGGAGGTACCTAGATAAATTTAGATTTTGGATGGAAACAGAGATTCGCAGTTTTTACCTTCAGAAGCTCACATTTCCACACTTATTATTTTATTTTAATTTATTTATTTATTTATTTATTTTATTAAAAGAACCAGCTTAGATAGCTTTAGGGGTAGCATGCCTGTCTTTTGAGTGCTAAGCTGGTAGGTCATGGGTTTGATTCCCATCCTAAGCATACTTTATCCTAAACAGATAAGTTTTGTTCTAGGAACAGTTGGTGTTCTCCTATCCTGTCCTCTCTTTGATTCTGAGGTGATAAGGAGATAAGGCTTCCAGTCAAACCTACCCTACTTACCAGGAATCTGTAAGCCTCTTCCTCTTATCACAATCAGAATCATGTTACTGGTCAGACCATCTTCATATCTTCTGGGGGGTAGATAAATTTAGATCTTGGATGGAAACAGAGATTCGCAGTTTTTACCTTCAGAAGCTCACATTTCCACACTAAACGAGTTGGAAAACTCGGAAAATCTACAAACAGTACTAAATTAGGTACTAATAAAAATTTCAAAAACCCAAAAGTCGAAAAGTAAATTTTTAAAATTTCGCGCTCAAACTCTTATCATCGGAGGATACTCAGGTGCTGAGTACTCTTCATTCGGTGACGGCTTTGACTCTGGATATGAAGGTGATTTCAGTGGTTACGAGGCTGGTGTTGGAGAGCTAGCATCTTCGCCGTATGTTCTGGTGTACTCGTGACCATTCCTGCAAATCAAATATTACAGGCACCTTATTGTGACCATTCCTGCAAATCAAATATTACAGGCACCTTATTGTGACCATTCCTGCAAATCAAATATTACAGGCGCCTTATTGCACGAGTGAAGAGAGTTCCAAGTTTTAACTTAAGGTAGAAACGCGGTAAACTGTCACGTCATGTGAGCTCACGTGACGTGATAGTAGTGTGTTTCTATCTTTACAGGAACTTTTCCTAAGTGAGTTCTAAAGTCATGGCTGCCTCGTTAACGTTGAGGGTAGTGTATGTGCCTTGTAAGCGCTAGGTTGTGAGTTCGATTCCCGCCCGGAGCAAACTTTATTCAAAACTAAAAATGGAGATAAAACACTCTTCTACCATGCATGCCCATCCCGTAGTATGTCCTATCGCCCATCTGATGAGAGGCATACTACGGGAGGTAGCAGTTGTTTTATTGCTAATACGAAATAAAAACTCATCTTTTTTTTCTTTTTTAATACATACCACAAGGTCAAAAAAAAAACACAGTTTCGGCACTGTATTATTGTTGCCATTTTTTTATACACAAAAAATTCGCGATATTCCAAGATATTTCATCGATGTTTTGTTGATGTTTAAATAACCTTTGTCCTTTACTAAACAAAAATTGACCAATAACTCCCAATAAGTTGACTGAATCGGTTTTTTACCCAAGTGCGTTACTGGATCACCGGGTGATCTTTTCAAAAGCAATAAAATTATGCAAACTAGTTATCAAAAATTATACAAACTAGTTGCGATCAAAACGACCTTTTGCAGACTTGTTGAGAGTTATACCCTATAAAGTTATTCCACTGAAGAAACTTTTATCACAGTCACGAAAGTGACCGTACCTACGCTAAAAAGTAGGTCTTTTTTCCTCCCATTTTGCTGATTTTGCCGAAAAAATTGAGCGCAACTTATGGACTCCGGTATCAATGATGTCAGAATTTTCATCTGATATTTTACAGAACACAATGTACGCAAGAAGCTACTAATGTGTCATCATTTTAACCTGACATATATCCAAACACGATAACTCTACTCATCAATACGCAACTTTTGACATATCAGGCGTTTCGAAATTCGAAAAAAAATTTCCATCCCTATAGTTTCACTCCACCCTATCCCACACTATAAAGTTATTCCACTGAAGAAACTTTTATCACAGTCACGAAAGTGACCGTACCTACGCTAAAAAGTAAATCTTTCTTCCTCCCATTTTGCTGATTTTTCCGAACTAATTGAGCGCAACTTATGGACTCCGATATCAATAATATCAGAATTTTCATCTTACATTTTACATAACACAATGTACGCAAGAAGCTACTAATGTGTCATCATTTTAACCTGACATATATCCAAACACGATAAGCTGGATACGGTTTTGGAAGTTCCAGACGTGGTTTCGGCTACGGCAGTCTGGGCTCCAGCTACGGTAGCCTAGGATCAAGCTACGGTAGCCTAGGATCCAGCTACGGCTCCAGATATGCCTCCGGCTACGGTGGTCATAGCTACGGAGGTCACTCTCACTCCAGTGTATGGTAATTTTCTAGCTAGCTATTTCCAATTTCCTAATATAAGTTTTCCTATCTATCTCTGTAGAGTGTAGACCTCTCTCTAGCAACCTCGTGTAGACCTATCTCCTAGTTATTGATCTTCTCTCCAGTTACCTACAACAACCTCGTGAAATCCTAGTCCAATCTACATCATTTTATTTCATTAACTTCCATTTTTTATCTTTATTATTATTTTTTTTTTCTCAGCTACGTTTTTTCCGTATTACCGTATTACTACCCATTTCATCTCAAACATCTTCTAGTCGCTACATAATGTCATCACGTCACAATATTACATTGATTCCATTTCACTCATTCTCATTCACTTTCCATTTTCTCTGTTCCACTATGTACCTTTTATTACACATGTGATATTTCTTTGTAAATAAAAAATTAAACTTATAAAATTTACAAAAATTAAACAATATTGTTTCATATACCTTTAGTTTGGTTGGGTGGAAGAGCTCACTGTGTGAGAATCCTGCCATAAAGCCTTTAAAAAAAAAGAAAGAAAAAAACCATCTCAAGTATTAGAAAATAACAACTTACCTGGCATGTACTATAGAGCGGTTAGTATGAACAATATAGAGCATCCGGTACTGGATAATCACACTATTCTTCCCTGTCATCAATAGCTTTGTTCAATGCTGGCAACACTTGAGATCTGTAGACATAAATATTCAATTGTTCATATTGTAGTCTACTGTAGCAGCAATAATGGTAGTAGTCTACTGCTGGGGTAAACGGACTTTTTAGTCCTATGCGAGCAGAATAAATGAGCACTATCATGAATATCATGATTGATTGTTCAATGTTCATTCAGGGTTTTCATAGTGGTAACGCACTTGCTTACCATGCAAACGGTCTCGGGTTCGATCCCCACTCTTGGTTTCATTTATATTAGATATTACAAACAAGCGAATTACAAAGCAAACAAAAATAAATATAAAATAAATTTTAAAAATTGCCGCCGGGACTGAGGCTGTGTTTATGAACAGGGCTGAGATGAGCTCGGTCGAGGTGAGATAGGATATTGTTTCTACAGTTTTGCATTGGAGTGGTAACTTAACCAAGGATAACGTGACGTCTGCCTAGACCGCACAGTTTTAATGCGTCAGGATCCCGCTAGTGGCGCTAGTGTTGTTTTTTCAAAACGTGTTTTTTGTTTACATCGGATTCCATGTTTTTTTTTTTTGCCTCAGAATATTTTTTGCTCTCTGTGAGATAGGTGTTTTTAATTTTAACATTTTCATTTTTTCAACATCAACAGTGGACTATTTTTTTTTATAAGACTTTCAAGTGGTTTTAGTGGAGAAAAAGAGACAATCTAGGTATTAATTTTTGTTGAATTAATTATGCAGTGCTCTCTGTGCAATGTTTCCTTTGGGGCATTAAACAATTTGAGGAGGCATGTAAAGTCCAAGCATCCAGAAGAAGATGTAAATAAAATTGCACCCACATTGAAATCTCAATTGAAAGAGATAAATTTTGCATGTGAGACATGTAATAATCAATATACTACTGAGGATGAGCTCAAAACTCATGTAAGAAAACATGATGGAGACAATAATTGTCAAACAATCCTGCATTCCAACTTCCAAGAGTTTTTAGTGTGGAAGGCAGAGCTTGAAAAAAAAACCATGTCATTTTTCAAGAAAACTCATGTTCTGACGCTTGGACAGAAAGTAACTCATTACTTCAGATGTCACCGTTCAGGTAATTGCTATTTTTATGTACTTAACTTATTTGTGTAGTGTCAAGTTCAATTGCCAGTATTGGTAATAATGTTTACTGTTTTTTTTACGAGGCTTAATGTCTCTTCAACTTCAGTAGTCCTTCTAGATATTGGTTTTACTCAAATCAACCTCACCCAGCCTGAGTGGGGCTGGGAAAAGCCAGCAGCACATGGAGTACTAGTACCCAGTGATCACCCATCCAAGTACTATCCATGCTTGACATTGCTTAACTTCTGTGATCCTATTAGAACTGGTGTATTCAACTTGTCAAAGCCTTTTACTGTGTTTGACTAAAATATTATTCATTAATCTATTTTAAAACAATTTTGTGTCTTTTATTCAATTGCAAAATGTGTCGTCCATTGCACATTGTACACTGGTACATGTAGGTAGGGTACCTGCTCAGCACACTAGCTGCATTTTC
Source organism: Diaphorina citri (assembly GCF_000475195.1). Lineage (NCBI taxonomy): Eukaryota > Metazoa > Arthropoda > Insecta > Hemiptera > Psyllidae > Diaphorina > Diaphorina citri. Next base: position 189,772 of record NW_007377966.1, on the reverse strand, counting down.
TTAAGCTTGCCACACACACTTGAATTCATTTTAAGAAAATACTGTAGTGTTTAACTTGGGAGCATATGGTTGAAAAAACTGAAGAAAAACTTCCACCACACACTCCTAAGTTAAACAGCACAGTTTTGTGATGTCAGCTTGGGGAGAGTTTCTTAGGATGCTGCGGGGAGGGTACCCTGTGCAATACACCCCCATGCACACATCTTAATAAATATATACATATAAAAAAAACAAGTGGTGGCTAATCTTATGAGTGTCATGTTCTCAAAGATCTAACTGGGTTTGATTATTTTTATGTTTCAGGTAAATTTGTATCCCAAGGAAGTGGGATCCGTCATTTGAAGGCATCAGGATCATGCAAAATAAATGGGATATGTCCAGCCAAAATGAAGGTTGTAGTAATAAAAAATGAAGTGATTACTACATTCTACCCCAACCATGAAGGACATGGCAAAGATGTTCAGCATTTGAGATTGACAAAAGAAGAAAAAATGACCCTAGCAAAAGACCTTGCTGATGGAATTCCTTTCAATAGAATTTTGGACAAAGTGCGGTCAACATTGGAATCAATTGATTGTGACAGGATTCATTTATTAAGTAAGTTTGTAAATAATAAATATTTATTAATAACACAAATATAATTTATAATATTTATTTTTGAGAGGAAGGGCAAATGGGTCCAGTGGCTGTAAAACATTTTCTAGGAATACCTAGTACCTACAAACTTGAATTTTTGTATTACTATTTTTCTACTGTCTCACATGCAGTAAATGAAGGCGCTTACTGTCACTTGGTGTGAAAGTCTTTAAATCCCTTTTTTAGAAGTGGAGTAAGTTTTTTAGAGTGTGTGATTGTTTTTCAATCTCAGCCACAGGATTTTTTTTTTTTTTTTTTTTTTTTTTTTTTTTAAATTTTTTTTTTTTTTTTTTTGGGGGGGGAGTTTTTTTTTATTAAAAAACAAACTATTATGAGAGAAGGAAGAAAATTTTGAAGCCTTAGCACTGTTTCTAAGGCCTTGTTATCACACCCACAGGTTTTTTTTTTTTTTTTTTTTTTTTTTTTTTTTAAATGCTATTTTTTATTTTTTTGGGGGGGCAGCTATTTTTTTACCTACCTACAAAGCTTGTGGATATTTTACTTTCTAGTATTTTGTAGAAAACATTGTAGTTAAATATTAAAGCCCAAAATAAAATTGGATTCTTTTTTTTTATTTTCAGTTACCAAGGATCTACAGAACATTGTCCAGCAGTTTAATCTCGAGGAGCATGTGAGGCACTCTGATGACAGTACTAGTGTGGAGTCTTGGATTGAAGAGATGAAAACAAAGGATGACCAGTGTGTAGTATACTACAAGACACAAGGGAAAATTGATGTAAACAATCCAGCTCTTGGGAAGGAGGACTTTGTTCTAATAATCATGAACAATGCTCAGACAAAAATTCTCCAGCAATATGGTCAGGATTGCATCTGCTTGGACAGCACACATGGGACCAATCAGTATGATTTTCAACTGACAACTGTCTTGGTACTAGATGAACATAGGCAGGGTTTTCCATGTGCTTTTATTGTCTCAAATAAGATAGACACTCCAACTTTGTCTACATGCTTTACACAAATCAGAAATAGATCTGGCCTTATTCATTGCAATGTATTCATGTCTGATATGGCTCCTGCATTGTATAATTCTTGGGTACATGCAATGGACAAGCCAGAGAAAAGGCTGTTTTGTGCTTGGCATGTAGACAAAGCTTGGAGAACTAATGTTAAAAAAGTGGTTGGTGCGGAAAAACAAGTGGAAGTGTATAAGAAAATGAAATGCATCACTATGCTACTAAATCAAGATGAGTTTAGGGTATTGTATGAAGCATTCATCAATGAATTGATGGAAGATAGGGATTGTCGGGAATTTGCTGAATATTTGAAGCAATATTATTGTGATAATGTTGAATCCTGGGCATATTGCTTCAGACTGTATAGTGGGTTAAATACCAATATGCACCTGGAGAGTATGCACAGGAGACTCAAATACATCTATCTCCATGGAAAAAATGGAAAGAGGTTAGATAAAACAATAGGGGCTCTAATGACCTTCATAAGAGACAAATTACATGAAAGGATTATTAGTTTGACAAGAGGTTCTGTCTCATCTAAACTGCAAGACATTAGGAGCAGCCACAAAAAATGTTTGACTGAAAAGACCGATATTGTCAGGGTTAGTGACAACAAGTGGGAAGTGCAAAGTAACAATAGAACTTACTTTGTCATGGAAAATAACCTTCCGGTTAAATGTGCTTGTAAATTGGCATGCACATATTGCAATGCATGCATTCATGAGTACTTCTGCTCATGCCACAACTCAGTAATACAGTGGAACATGTGCAAGCATATCCACAGTGTCTTGCAAAAATTTCCCAGAGACACTGAAAGGGAAGTAAGGATAGTAGATTTTAAAAACGATAGTATTGTAGCGTCAATATCCACTTGTCCTGCTAACATTTCTTCTCCCACTAATAATGATCTTGGGAAAGAAGCATGTAGGAGAGAATTGCTGGCCTTATTGGATTCTGCAGCCACTGCAGAAGACATGGCCATTATAAAAAAGGGTATTGGCCAAATTAAGGCTACCTTGACTGCAGTTCGCAGTCAAAACAAACTGCCAGCTGCCAAATCTAATGGCAAGAGAAATATTTCTCCTCAGCGGCGTCTTCACTCTACTAAGAAACAAAGACCTAATAAAAGAAAAGAGTTGAAAAAACCCTCTGTAGCTGAATCTGATAACATTAGTACCAACCTTATTCTTTCCCTTTTGTAAATATGTCAAACTTTAGTACTTCATTGTATTTTTTTTTTTTGTGTCGTACTTATTTTTTTCTCTCTCCCTCCCTCTCTTCTCTCTGCCTCCATTTTTACATCCACTATGATTATTAACCTTGGATGCTCTCTTTCTTATGAATGGATCAAACCTTATAACACAAGCTTGTTACCCACTTTTTCTTGTCTTTTTTATACCCATGTTTTGTTACTGCTCAAGCTGTGTCCTACCTACATATATTTGTCAGTTTTCAGTTAATCAATTAGCATGAATTTATAAGTGTCTATTTCACATTTTTACCTCCACTAAGTCTATTCTGTTGTATTTGAAGTTTGAAATATTCAATTCTATTCCACAGATCATCTCCAAGATACAGCCAGGCGTAGGATACTCAGCTGATGCTGCTAATCATATCTACCATCTGATCAACAAGGGTCAAATAGATGCTGCTTACCGTATTGTTAACACTCTGGCTAGATCTGCTAATATCAATGGCGAACAGTTACCTGTAGGCGGATTCCTTGTACGACACATGGTCAAAACCAACCAGGTAAATATGACACCGTCGCGTGATTGAACAAAGTAAGGTCTAAGTTTGAACTAGGTAATTTTCTTTTTAGTTTGTATACCTATTGGTTTCATATTTTGTTCACCATAACTTCCAAATGGTTTGTTTGAAATTAGGGCAAAAATATTTTTCAGTAGGTATTGACTTTTTTTCCTCCGAACAGCAAGGAAATTAAAGATGGAGAATTTATAGAATTGAAATTTTGTCATCAGACTATGAGCCTGATTTCTCCTTTGAGAAATAAAAAAAAAGATGAGTGTTTCACCGCCGTTTTTATTCCGTAGCAATGAAACAACTGCTTACAATAGACGCTTGTGGTCTGTGTTGAAGCATGCCGATCCCGTAGTATGCCTCTCATCAGTTAGGCGAGAAGACACACAATACTTCCCATTTAGATGCTGGGTCAACTCGAGAACACCAGAAAGTTCTCCACTAGATTCACCGGAATTCTTCGAAAGAAGAAAAAAAAGGTTATTCTCACAATAATTTCTTTTGTTTTCTCTCCTCAGCCGATCGACAAAGTGCTGGCCGTGTGTCAGCGGCTTACCGACGAGAATCTGCACCCCCGCGCGTTCAACCTAGCCGTGCAAGTCGCCCTAGAATATTCCCCACTGGATACTTTGGTAGTGTTACTACGCGAGTTCAAAACCAGGGGCGGCGCAGTGAGGCCCCATTACTTCTGGCCAGCCCTGGTGCGGGAGGGTCGCGCTAATAATACCGCAGGTGAGTAGTAGATTTTTTTATTATTATTATTATTTTTTTTTGTCGAATCCAATTAATCCGGTTTTTTTTTTTCTTAAAAAAAAAAAAGAGGTTTGATAGAGAGAACTGTAACTGCTAAGGTCTTATTGTCCAGAAATCGAAGAGAGAAGGAAGACAGGATAGAGGAAAGCCATCTGTTCCGAGAACAAAGTTATTTTTTCGGAGTTTTGACCTCAGATTTGGATTTTTTCCCAGCTTTTTACATAGGAATCGACCATTTATTAATAATTTTTACCCATTTGCAACTGCTCCATTGGCAAAAATACCAAAATGTGATTTTCCGATTATTTTTCATAATCGATTATACTTTCGATTATTTTTTATAATCGATTACGATTACGATTATCAATAATAATCGATTAATCGATTATCATAATCGATTATTCCCAACACTAGCTATCGATAGTTCTCCTCCTCTATGAAGAGCATGTGATTCTGGATTCTGGTTTAAAAATCCATTAAATATTTTCTGAATTTTGTGTCTAGCCGGTTCTTTAAATCAAAAAGTGTGTATTTGCTGGATCAACAATTTAGCAAGCCTGTATTGGAATAACTTTCCGCATTTTGTGTCTAGCCGGTTCTTTAAATCAAAAAGTGTGTCTTTGCTGGATCAGCAATTTAGCAAGCCTGTATTGGAATAACTTTCCGGTCTCGCAATGTCACTAGTACTCAGATCATCTCAGTTTGTGAGATCTCTAGTCTCTGTATCGAGAAAAATCACCCTCACCTCAAGAAGTCAAATAAGTTCGACCTTACTGCCTTCATCCGTCTGCACCAGTCAAATCAGCCCCTTCACACTGTAAGTATACTGTCTTTTGTAAAGGTTCACTGTCACTGTATAATTGCTAAGGTTTTTAGCCTCCATGCATTCGCATCTGGATACTTGAATCCATCCAATTCGGATTCATTGGTTTCGGTGGTTTTTTTTAAAAAGAACCCTAATGGCAATTTTTTCCGTACATACTTTCTGTGTCCGGAAAAACCAAAATCAAATGTTGCGCCAGTGTGTTGGAGTCTTGATTGCGGTCAATTTTTTCCTTGACATTTTATTTAGGCAGGTATGTATTTGCTTTGTTTTTTAATCCTGTCTCCACTCCAACATCTCTCACAGGTTCTAGAGGCAGACCCGCAGTTCACCCCATCGCCTGGTCTACTAAGTCTACTGATAAATCTGAGTGCTGAACTTGAGAACTTGGAAGTGGCCTCTCAATATTATGCAGAGTTTACACAGAAGTTCCCCGATGCTAAGATAGATGGAAACAAAGTGTTCAGACTGGCCTATGTGCTACTCAAGAATGGAAAGGAGTCAGGTAAGTGCGGACCAAAATGTGTATTGCTAACTTTTAAGGCGGACCAAAATGTGTATTGCTAACTTTTAAGGCGGACCAAAATGTGTATTGCTAACTTTTAGGGTGTGTCCATACATGGTCAACGGTCGTCGGACGATGTGAATCGACGTTGATCGACGAGGTGAATCTATGTTGTCGAGGCAGTGTGGACGATTCAGTCCACATCGATCGACGGCCGGTCGACTACGTGTGGACGCGGACACACCTTTAGATTAAGTTCAAATGTAGCCTAGTTAGCTTGGTTGGTAGCGCGTCCGCCTTTTAAGTGCTAGGTCGCGGGTTCAATTCCCGCCCAGGGAAAACTTTATCCTAAACAGATAAGGTTCGTTCTCGGACTGGCCGGTTTTCTGTCTTCCTTCTCTCCTCGCATTCCGGATGATGAAACCTTACCAGTTACAGTTCCCTCTATCAAACCTCTTAAAAATAATAATAATAATAATAAAACTCCCCACTGATGAGACGGATGGAGCTGGGGATGCATATTGAGGAGGCCCCTGCTGCTATAACAACAACAACAACAACAACAACAACAACAACAACAACAACAACAACAACAACAACAACAACAACAACAACAACAACAACAACACCAACAACCGTCTGCAAAATACAAATAGCTGAAATAACGCGTCACAGCAAAGGTATCTCTCTTCGCGCATAGTACCACAAACATAGGACATGTACGCCAAAAATCACCTCATAGGTCCCGATCTGGGACATGTGATGAAGCACACAATGAAGATTTCCAAAGTTAAAGAAGGGAAATGCTGCTCTTTCAAATTAATTTAAACATCCAATTCTCGTTTGCAGTATTAAGTAACGCTATAAGACTCAGGAACATAGGGACACTAACGCTTCCCTAATGTCTCACTCGGAATTTATCTAGTAACTGCCTTCAACTTCGCAGTTCCCTTGTCCAAAAGACCGTATAAGACACCGCTCACTTTCCTATTTCTTATTAGACTCTCTGTCCTTGTCTTCTCTCGTACTATTTTACAAGTATTTCTCCTTCCAACCCTTTTCTGCTGTAATTTAACCACTATCCGTATGAACGTTATCTTATTTCCCTAAGCGGAAATTGCTCCAACTTTATTTAGTCTCCTCGCCCCTGCTTCAAGGTGCCTGAATAACTTTATAAGGCTAAGGGGGCGACTCATTTCTCATCAACTTCTCTGGGACTAATCTTCGAAAGCGATATGGCATGACTGGATTATGAGCCACACGGACTCATGTGACTACACGCAAACCATACATCGGCACTCGCGCCCATCCAAGCGCGACCTTTCGCTGTCCCTTCTCTCACGCCGCCTCTTCCTGCTCCCCTTCTGCGTCCCAACGTTTAAGACGCACTATAGGGAGACAATATTAATAGTAGCACTGATGAAAAGTTCAGTTTGTGTCCGAGTAAACATCACATCATTAACGGCACGATTGCATGCGGAGTTTAGTACTTCTAAACATTTCCAATTGGAAAGGGCGTACCATTTATACGAGGTGTAAAGCAGGAATAGGTTAGCAGCCGCTTGATGTATTACAATAAGTTTCTGCGACAGTCTTCGCGAGCGAACGATAGGTTCAAAGGTCTGGGTATTGGTTGTAAGATCGAGGATCCCTGCATATCTCAACATCACCATGATACATGCAACTGACTCCTACCCCTTCTCTGCTCAGATCCATAAAGTTGGAGTCCGTACGCTAATACAGCTCGGTCGATCAACGCTTTGAAGAGAAGTGCTCCTTACTCGCCCCGACCGCCCCGTCTCAGACGATAAAGGAACTAATTGGCACATATACCCTCAGTTATATCTATTCCTGCTTACTCGCTACCTACTTCCGCCGGCGATGCGACCATTGAGATAGGGATCACCGCTCGCCCTCAAGAGTTAGCCTCCATGCGGCTCGTTCACAAAGGCTTATTACTCTGTGCGCAAAAGTGAAAAAACTAAGACTGTCGTTACTGCGGACGGTACACCGTACTTAAACGGTGGTTGCAATCTTTCCGACGCTTAAATGTGTTCAACACTTTCGCGAGAGACAAAAGCGGTGTCATATTATTAAACGTAAAATAATAAATTGCATCTAACTAAAATAATAAATGCTTAGCTTTTCTCAAAGTTCAAAAATCATCATTGCGGAACGAACGGGAAGTACGTCTCCTAAAAGATGCCCCTACCCATACAATGCTCGCAATGCTGTGTCTGTTCGCCCAGATTGCATGGCTCAACAGGAAGGCGAGACAATTTTGTAATGAATGAACTCGTGTACACGGAACTATTCTCTAGGTTCCCTCATGTAACAACCCGACTTATATTAAACTGCAAGAGTCCTCAAGTTTGTCCGCAAAACACCAGAGACCTAACCATTCAGAGCCGTGTATCCAAATTCGTTGGCGGTCCGACCAACGCAATCCCCTCGAAAGGAGAAGAGACAGGAGGGCGACTCCTCGCAAGAAGGCATCCTCTAGGTAGTACAAGACACCCTCCTCTTCTTCCCCTGACATTTATTATGTATAAAAAAAGAAATAATAAAACAAACAACAACAACCACAACAACAACCCAACCAACAACAACAACACAACACGACACAACAACACAACAAAGCAACAAAACCATCACACAACAACAACCACCACCACAACAACCACCCACCACAACAACAACAACAATACAACAACCACAACAACAACCACAACCACAACAACCCACAACAACCCACAACCACACACAACCACAACCACAAACAACAACCACAACCACCAACCACAACCACAACCACCAACCACAACCACACACAACCACAACCACAACCACAACCACAACCACAACCACAACCACAACCACAACCACAACCACAACCACACACACAACCACAACCACAACCACAACCACAACCACAACAACCACCACAACACAACCACAACCACACACCACAACCACAACACAACCA
>NW_007377966.1:165247-180336 GCF_000475195.1 Diaphorina citri | reverse complement strand
GCGAACATTTCTCTCCCTAGAATCAGAGTCATCACAAGATTTGCCCTATCTACAATTCTATTCTTACAACTTAGAGATATTTATTCCCAACAAAAGGGTAGCAGAAAAATCCATATACTGAACTATCAAATATCCGTTTTTACAAGTATAGGTATTCAAATTGAGATTCGTGTAGATCCTAAAGCGACGTAGTACAATAAAAATCTACGTGTATACGGCAGGGAAAAAAAGAGCCTTTCAAAGGTTAACTTTTTGATAACAATCAAAAAACTTGTAGTGGAAATATATCCACAAGTCTGACAAATCGGACACTTACAGGTATACTACTCTTCGTCGAACTTGTGAGGACAGCGATTACTCCTTTCAACCCAAGAGAAGTAGTTGAGGTCCTTAACAATCTACTCGGCGGGGAGGATACCAGAAGGGTAGGAGACGCGTTATGAGGTACCTATATATTGACACCATCCAACTGTAACCTGAGCCCAAGTTAGGAACCTAGTAGTTCCAAATCGCTCCCTTTTGTGCTGAATCGTTCTTAGTACCATTACAACCACGAGCAAAAGTCCATGAGTCCTCGATCCTCACGATAACGATAACCGACTACAGTCCTACAATGTAACCTTTACACTCTTGCTTATTTCTTTACTCTTATTTCCCCCTGTAGAAAAAAGCAGAGAACATGCAGTTCTAATACGCGATGGTAAGACTGAAACCTCTACATGAATTCTTTTAGGGTTCTATTTCTTTAATTTATTAGTATGACCGCCTTTATAGTATGTTCTTGAGTAGAGAAAACTAAATAAACTAATATATTAAATAAAAAATAATAATAATAAATACATAATACAAAAAAACTCTTCTTAAATAATTTTAAACAGCGGTTTTTCTTTTTTTTTTTTGTTTTTTTTTGATTTCCCGACATTTCACAACAAGTAGCACTCTTTTGTTAACACGTACAAGAGACGTTCGTACTTGACACGGGATACCACGTGGCCGAAGTCCACACTATACAGATATATATACATTTAAGCCTCAGAGGTGAGCCTTTTTGTGTTTCTCCTTTCAATCACCTAACGCTGCCTCATCCTTGTTTCAGTGACATGGCTAGTGCTGAAGGCTATCGCGTAACATGATGTCAGCAAGCAGGCCTCGAACCCTCAGCTCAGACCTACCCAAACTCATGGTGGCTACGCGCAAGCACGGTGGATATGGATTCCATAAGACGCCTACTAGCACAGAATGGATCCAGTCTAGTGAATGGGGACTATTTGATATTATACATGCTCTGGCAGCTTAGTGGACATGGTGAATATATTGATGAGGTCTCCAGTGCTAGAGTTTGCTCTGTTAAACATTGTTTCATTGGTTAGAAGGTCCTGAGTTCTATTCCGAGAGGTGGACAAGAATTCTGAATCTTAACCCAAATCTGGACAATTAAATTCAAAGATTCAGAGAATTATTAATATTTTTTTTTGTTTTTGGTTTTTAGTGTCTTACTTTTTTTTCTCTCTCTCTCTCTCTCTCTCCCTCTCTTTTCTCTGCCTCCATTTCTATATGCACTATAATTATTAACCTTGGGTGCTCTCTTTCTTATGCATGGATCAAACCTTATAACACAAGCTTGTTACCCACTTTTTCTTGTCTTTTTTATACTCATGTTTTGTTAATGCTCAAGCTGTGTCCTACCTACATAGGTATATTTGTGAGTTAATTGATTAGCATGAATTGATAAGTGTCTATTTCACATTTTTACCTCCACTAAGTCTATTCTGTTGTATTTGAAGTTTGAAATATTCAATTCTATTCCACAGATCATCTCCAAGATACAGCCAGGCGTAGGATACTCAGCTGATGCTGCTAATCATATCTACCATCTGATCAACAAGGGTCAAATAGATGCGGCTTACCGTATTGTTAACACTCTGGCTAGATCTGCTAATATCAATGGCGAACAGTTACCGGTGGGCGGATTCCTTGTACGACACATGGTCAAAACCAACCAGGTAAATATGACTCCGTCGCGTGATTGAACAAAGTAAGGTCTAAGTTTGAACTAGGTAATTTTCTTTTTAGTTTGTATACCTATTGGTTTCATATTTTGTTCACCATAACTTCCAAATGGTTTATTTGAAATTAGGGCAAAAATATTTTTCAGTAGGTATTGACTTTTTTCCTCCGAACAGCAAGGAAATTAAAGATGGAGAATTTATAGAATGGAAATTTTGGAATTTATAGAAGCCTGATTTCTCCTTTGAGGGATTAAGAAAAAAAGATGAGTGTTTCACCGCCGTTTTTATTCCGTAGCAATGAAACAACTGCTTACATTAGACGCTTGTGGTCTGTGTCGAAGCATGCCGATCCCGTAGTATGCCTCTCATCAATTAGGCGAGAAGAGACACAATACTTCCCATTTAGATGCTGGGTCAACTCGAGAACACGAGTTCAAAACCAGGGGCGGCGCAGTGAGGCCCCATTACTTCTGGCCAGCCCTGGTGCGGGAGGGTCGCGCTAATAATACCGCAGGTGAGTAGTAGATTTTTTTATTATTATTATTATTTTTTTTTGTCGAATCCAATTAATCCGGTTTTTTTTTTTCTTAAAAAAAAAAAAGAGGTTTGATAGAGAGAACTGTAACTGCTAAGGTCTTATTGTCCAGAAATCGAAGAGAGAAGGAAGACAGGATAGAGGAAAGCCATCTGTTCCGAGAACGAACATTATCCTTGTTTTGTTTTGGATGCATTGTGGTTTTGCACCCGGCTCGTGTTTGTCCACCTTTGTGGGCTTTATCGGGAGGCTGATTAGCTGACATAATCAGTTCCTTGATGGGGTCCGCGGGGGTGGGCGGGGCTTGGGTCGGGTGTGGGATGGCGGTGTGTCCGGGGTAGAATGGGGTTAGGGTGGCTAATGTTATACCTACTTTTGTTATAACTGTTAATATAGTTAAGAAGGTAACTTGTTTTGTAAAATACCTACACATCGATTATATTGTAACCAATATTGTTAAAATCTTATCTTAGAAGTTTAGATTAAGCTTAGGATAAGAAATTTTTTGTAAAAAAAATTGATACCAAATAAAACATACCTATACCTATCCATTTAGGATAAGATCCGCCCCGGGCGGTAATCGAACCCGCGGCCTAGGGCTTACAAGACAGACGCGCTACCAACCAAGCTTAGAAGGATGGAGCATCATTAAAAAATCTTACCAGCTCCTAACATCTTGAGTAAGTAACTAGGATGGCAATCGTTCTCTCTGTTGGTTACAGAGACCACGAAACGCCTGTTTGAACTCCTGAGAACGTCAAATTATATTCAGCCCAACAATGTACTCCTTGGATCTCTTATCAAGGCACATGTGCTCAAGTAAGTAATGTTTATCACGATTAAGCTTAGGATAAGAAATTCTTTGTAAAAAAAAATTGATACGAAATAAAACATACCTATACCTATCCACTTAGGATAAGATCCGCCCCGGGCGATAATCGAACCCGCGGCCTAGCGCTTACAAGACAGCCGCGCTACCAACCAAGCTTAGAGGGATGAAGCATCATTAAAAAATCTTACCAGCTCCTAACATCTTGAGTAAGTAACTAGGATGGCAATCGTTCTCTCTGTTGGTTACAGAGGTGCTCCGTATTCTACAAGTGGCGGAGGCTGAGTTTGGTGTGGGGAGTAACACGGAAACCCTACGAGACTATGTTCTACCCCTTCTGAGTCCCCCGAACCAAGTCAGTGGCGAAGTGTTCAGTCAGCTGAGGAGTGTAGGAGTGACAATAGGCTCGATCACGTCAGCCTATGTGGTTCATATGCTGAGACAACATAACCTGAAGGAGGCTGCCTTGTTAGGTAAGTGAAGAAAAGTATTTCAATTGTGTCGAAAAAATTAATTTAGGATTAATATTGTTTACAAATTTCGTTCCCCCATTCATACACCTTTTTATGAGTGTTTTACCATTTTTTTATGACTTGGTTTGGACTCGAACCACTGACCTCTAGATCCGAAGTATACCGCGGAAACCACTTCTTCACTGAGGTTAGTTTTTGTTAGGTAAATACTCAGTACCGTACCTGATACATTTTTTTTTTTTTTTTTTTTTTTTTTTTTTTTTTTAGCTTTTTTTTTGTGTTTCTCCTTTCAACTCACTAACCTGCTCATCCTTGTTTCCAGTGACATGGCTAGTGCTGAAGGTATCCTAACCATGATTTGTCCTCAGGCATTTGTGGAGCATGGTATTCCGATCTCGGCATTTTCTAGCGACTACATTCAGAACGGACTAGGAAGTGCACTCACTTCAGACATATCTAAAGCCCTGGGTGCACTCACCAGTGATGATTTAATGCCTCAACCTCTACAATATGTACCGTCCATGTTTATACCCCGTGGTCAACCCTTGGTAAGTGTATTGAAATAGTACTGAGTGCACTCACTTAAAGCCCTGGGTGCACTCACTAGTGATGATTTAACACCTCAACCTCTACAATATGTACCGTCCATGTTTATACCCCGTGGTCAACCCTTGGTAAGTGTATTGAAATAGTACTGAGTGCACTCACTTCAGACATATCTAAAGCCCTGGGTGCACTCACTAGTGATGATTTAACGCCTCAACCTCTACAATATGCACTGTCCATGTTTATACCCCGTGGTCAACCCTTGGTAAGTCTCATGTGCTCTGTGTCATAGCATGTCCATCCCGTAGTATGTTCCTCATCAGAAGGGCAAGAAGAGACATTTCCCAATTTAGGTGCAAAATGAGAACACCAGCAAGTAACCCATTCTTTCCAACCCGTTGAAATATTTGCTTTCCTTGTCTGTGGCTTACCGTGAGATGGGCAATCAAAATACGAGATCGATTTTTTTTTTTTTTTTTTTTTTTCCCAATCTAGTAGGATGTTGATTTTTATCCATCAAGGAATCAAGATGAGAGAAAGAAGTTGATAGTCTAGACATCTTTCAGGCGATGTTGATCATATTGTCGACACTGCTTTAATACCTACATTTCTGTTGTTCTGCCCCCTATCATTTCAGGTGACACAACACTTACTATTAGGTATTTTATGCAAACTTTGTTAATTCAAAGGAAAGATAAGGATTAAAAATTATCTCTGAATTTATTTCTCCCAGAATCCTGAGAAACTCAAGGAGCTGATCACTAAGCTGGAAAGCAAAGGAGAAAATGCTAGCGGACAGAAGCGATCTCTGTTGGTGTATTATATTAAACAGAAAGACCTGGATAACGCCTTGGAGTATTACAAGGTTAGTAGATACCGCTATGGAGTATTACAAGGTATGTTAGAGGTGCTTTATTTAGATTGTATTGTCAAATTAGGACATGCAGTCGCTTTATTAATTTTTAGAGGTTCATTTTCCTTTCGGGAAATTGAACACAGGTTGTATCGAATCCAAAGCCACTTTGAAAAGAAAAAAAAAAGTTTTGAAAATCCGAGTCCAGTGAATGGGATTTTAAATCCACCGAATCTGGATACTTGAATCCATACAATTCGGATTCATTGGTTTGGATGGTTTAAAAAAAACCCCTAATGGCAATTTTTTCCGTACATACTTTCTGTGTCCGTAAAAACCATAATCAAATGTTGCGCCAGTGTGTTGCAGTCTTGATTGCGGTCAATTTTTTCCTTGACATTTTATTCAGGCAGGTATGTATTTGCTTTGTTTGTTAATCCTGTCTTCACTCTAACATCTCTCGCAGGTTCTAGAGGCAGACCCTCAGTTCACCCCATCGCCTGGTCTACTAAGTCTACTGATAAATCTGAGTGCTGAACTTGAGAACTTGGAAGTGGCCTCTCAATATTATGATTATAGACGCTTGTGGTCTGTGTCGAAGCATGCCGATCCCGTAATATGCCTCTCATCAGTTAGGCGAGAAGAGACACAATACTTCCCATTTAGATGCTGGGTCAACTCGAGAACATTAGAAAGTTCCCCACTCGAATCACCGGAATTCTTCGAAAGACCAAAAAAAAAAAAAAAACAGAGTTTACCCAGAAGTTCCCCGATGCTAAGATCGATGGAAATAAAGTGTTCAGACTGGCCTATGTGCTACTCAAGAATGGAAAAGAGTCAGGTAAGTGCGGACCAAAATGTGTATGGCTAACTTTTAACGTATGTCCATACATGGTCGACGGCCGTCGAACGATGTGAATCGACGTTGATCGACGAGGTGAATCTATGTTGTCGAGTCAGTGTTGACGATTCAGTCCACATCGATCGACGGCCGGTCGACTACGTGTGGACGCGGACACACCTTTAGATTAAGTTCAAATGTAGCCTAGTTAGCTTGGTTGATAGCGCGTCCGCCTTTTAAGTGCTAGGTCGCGGGTTCAATTCCCGCCCAGGGAACACTTTATCTCAAACAGATAAGGTTCGTTCTCGGACTGGCTGGTTTTCTGTCTTCCTTCTCTCCTCGCATTCCGGATGATGAAACCTTACCAGTTACAGTTCCCTCTATCAAACCTCTTAAAAAATAAAATAATAATAATAATAAAACTCCCCACTGATGAGACGGATGGAGCTGGGGATGCATAATGAGGAGGCCCCTGCTGCTACAACAACAACAACAACAACAACAACAACACCACCAACAACAACAACAACAACAACAACAACAACAAAAATAAAAAAGAAAAAAAATGTATTATTACAGTCCTTTCTCCTCCCACAGAAATGATGGATCTCCTACGGAAGAACGCTCCCTCAGCGGAGGACAGAGAAGAGGAAAAATAAAAAGAAAAAAATATGTATTATTACAGTCCTTTCTCCTCCCACAGAAATGATGGATCTCCTACGGAAGAACGCTCCCTCAGCGGAGGACAGAGAAGAGGAAAGCTCCCCTAACGCACCAGCCTGGCGGTTGCTTAACCTATGTGCCGAGACTACCAATCCGGAATCAACGAAACGCCTGTTTGAACTACTGAGAACGTCAAATTATATTCAGCCCAACAATGTACTCCTTGGATCTCTTATCAAGGCACATGTGCTCAAGTAAGTAATGTTTATCAAAGCGGAGGACAACTGGTACGTTAGACCCGCTTGGTCTGTGTCGTAACCTCGTAACATACCCATCCCGTAGAAATCCTCTGCATGAAGGGCAAGCAAGGGCGTTACTACTAAAACTTGAAACTCTTTTCATTCGTTAAATAATAAAATCAAATCACGTTAAATAATAAAATCAAATCATTATATGTGGCAAAACAGAGAGCCTCTTCACAACTTTGTGTAAATTGCAGCCTTTCTAACGTGTGTGGCAAATTCATGCCACATGCAGGCGTCATTGCTGTCAGAATCATAAAAGTGAAAAGTGTTGTTCATTAATTCGGAAACACTTGTGCATGTTTTGCAAGCATGAATGTGTGTGGCAAGCTTCAGGGTGCTTCCAGACCACGTTTAACGAAGTCGTAGTAGGCTTGAATCCTGGATTGAACTGGGTATTAAGTATAGATCAATTCTGTACTTCTCTCTTCGATTTCGGGACGATAAGACCTCTGTAGACGAAACTCGAGTCGGAAGTAAAAAGTCCAATCATTTCTGATTTGGTAAACCCTGCTCTCAATAAAATCAACATTCTACTCTATTGTCTTCAGGGAAGATTACACCGGCGCGGTGGGTCGTTCCCCCATTAATACACCTTTTTATGAGTGTTTTAGCATTTTTTTATGACTTGGTTTGGACTCGAACCACTGACCTCTAGATCCGAAGTATACCGCGGAAACCACTACTTCACTGAGGTTAGTTTTTGTTAGGTAAATACTCAGTACCGTACCTGATACATTTTTTTTTTTTTTTTTATACATGGCGAGGTCAACTCTCTGTATGATCTCATGTTGAGCTTCCTGGATGCAGGTAAAATAGTCAATGGTGTCCCAGAAAACGAAGATTTTTAGTTTGTATGACTGACATGGAAGAGACTGACAAGAAACGCCGACCCTGTTTAAATAGCAAAAGGCTAAGATGTAGGAAAAAGAAGAAGATTAAATTTTTGTACGATTTTGACGGAGGGAAAAATAACAAGCTGGGCCCGTCCCTCCGGGAATTTTTTAGCCCGTAGTTTATTCGATCGTGATTAGAGAAAATCAGTAGGTACCTATGTATTTACCTAATTTGTTTAATATTCAGTTTATTATCATTCTTGATTTGATTTTTTGATTTTACTTTCATGTAATGATTTAAAATCAAGAGACTAGAGCCCGTTCTCCCTTTATTCCCAATATAATGTTTAAGTCACCCATCCATTTATTGGCCTTCCTCGGCGTAGCTTAACATAGGTAACGCTAAAACCGGACAAAATTTGCACGACCATTTTCGTGATCCTGGTAAAAAGACCTTTAATTTGATATATAGGTCGACCAGGTTTGGATAAGTCCTTCTATGGCAGGGGTGGCCAGACTTTTTTCGTTGCGGTTCCCTTCTTAACTTTCAAAAGTGTAGATCGGAAGAGCGTCGTGTAGGGAGAGCCCGTTCTCCCTTTATTCCCAATATAATGTTTAAGTCACCCATCCATTTATTGGCCTTCCTCGGCGTAGCTTAACATAGGTAACGCTAAAACCGGTCTTAAATAGGTAACGCTAAAACCGGACAAAATTTGCACCACCATTTTCGTGATCCTGGTAAAAAGACCTTTAATTTGATATATAGGTCGACCAGGTTTGGACAAGTCCTTCTATGGGGACAGACAGAGTGACGACACCGAAGCGAATACAATAGTCCGTCCCTTATACCTTTTTATTTTGTAATAATAAAGGAAGGACGGACTAAAAAGGCTAAAAGCATTGCCTTTTAAGTATCGTTTCTACTTACATATGTGTTAAAGTTAGAAGCCGCCATGTAACTTCTTGATAACTTTATTGTGATGCCTAGAATGCCTATAGTGGTATCTTAATTTGATTTCAAGAAGAAATTTCACTGGGATTTTCTCTTCAGTCTATCCTCTTAACACAATCTAGGTACTACTCTTATTTTTCAGGTCGTCTGCGTCAGGCGAGGAAAATCCTAGAGACCCCCGGTATGAAGCTGAGACCAGAACGATTGAATCAAATCATCGACTATTATGTATCTTCTGGATCTACGGATAAAATTGAAAATCTACTCAAGGTAAGAAAAATGAAGTAATGTTGAGTGGAATTGATTGAACCGTTTGGTCACCCCCTTATCATCATACTAAATCATTGTTCCCAGTCAAAAAAAAATCTAAAGGTATGTCTACACTACAGTTGCCTAAATTAACTTCGACTAGAACCCATGAAATTAGGTAAAATGCGCTTGTATCTTATTTCAGTCCATGATTCTTACGGATAACTTAGTTCTGATTTTTTTTTTTTTTTTTTTTTTTTTTAGGGGGTTGTAAGGGGGAACTGAAACTTCTTTTGTTTTTTTTCCCTTGCTCAAATTCAATCCAGCATACATGAGGGATTTAGGATGAGTGAGCATTCAAATAACTTCATATACCATTACCAACCACGAAAGATGATACGTTATTTCATTTTAAAGGAGTTTTTCACTTACCAATCAGTGTCAGTCTTCAGTTCCTAGAAAGTCAGTGAAACTGACAGCCCGGTCTTCTTAAAGTTGAGGTCACAGGCTTTAGCTAAACTTGAGGTCGCAGGCTAGAGCTAAAGTTGAGGTCACAGCTTTTAGCTAAACTTGAGGTCACAGCTTTTAGCTAAACTTGTCGTCGCAGTTTTTAGCTAAAGTTGAGGGCACAGGCTTTAGCTGAAGTTGAGGTCACAGTGTTTTTGTTGAAAGTAAACAATGTTAAATTTTGCCAATATTAGGTTCAAGACCTACCTACTTGGGTTCTTAGGTACTTAGCAATTCGTTAGAGTGCTTTTATTTCTTAGATACCTATTGGGGAAAATAAAAGTGGGTACCTACCTACTTACAAATACTAGTACAGTAGAACCTCGATTATATCAACTGATTGGGACCGAGGGTAGTTGATATAATCGAGATTCTGTATAAAGGTTGATATAATCGAAATTCCGTATAAAACAACGAAAAAAGTGCCAAATTTAATAGTGGTACAAAAGAACAAAATAGGGAGGAAATAAAACAAATTTTAACCTTTTATTTTTAAATTAAATAAAACAAACTAAAACAATACCTTCATTACTAGTATAGCTCCGCTATACTGTAGTAATAGAAAGTAACAAACAAAAAACACATCTTCGATATTGTTTTCTTCGTCAATGGGCTCATTATTTGAACACTTTCAATGATCTGTTCCTCTGATAAAGTAGGATTTCCTTTTTTTTTTTTTTTTTTCGTTAGGCGCTTTAACACTATTGTGTCGTTCGCGCCGACCCCTGTTTGTGACTAGATCTTAGTGTAGATGCCAATGGCCTTCATGTACATTAGTGTCGAATCAATATTGGCAGGGTTGTTGTCAAGAACAAAGTGAATTCTAAACTTTAATTCCATAAGCATATTGTTGGTCAGTTTGTTCATCTTAATTCTCGGATTTTTTTCCGATTGCCATCCAAAATACACATGTCTATCAGGTTTAGATTTGTGGAAAAACTCAACGTTTTTATTTCGTAGCAATGAAACAACTGGGTACATTTGACTCCGTAGTCTGTGTCGTAGTATGCCCGTCATCAGATGAGCGATAAGAGACAATACTTCCCGTTTAGATGCTGGGTCAACACGAAACGTTAGAATGTAAACCCGATGAAAATGATAGAAATACGAGTGCGAATTTATTGAAATAGGAAAAGGCTAGGAAGAAGAATTAAAGGTTGGCATCGAACCAAGGACCTTCTACATAGTAAGCCATCGCGTTACCACGGTGCTAACCTTGCCTTTCTCTTTTCCAGACAAATAAATCAGAGTTGAACATCATATCTCATCTGGAGCTTATATCTGGACTTCTAACTCAAGGACATAAATCAGAAGCAATGATATTGTAAGTTTTGTAGAATGTAGGAGTCGAACTCCTAATTACCCCCAGGGAAAGTGTGAATTTTACAGCTTGTACTATTCGAACTCTTACTGTTTAACTATCGGGATAGATATAAAAGTTGAATAGCCAGACTTGTAACCGCTAGGTTGCGGGTTCGATTCCCGCCCGGGATGAACTATCTTAATCAGATAAAGTTCGTGCTAACCAGGGAAGATTTGGAAACTCTGAGGTCTGGCCGACCTCTTAGAAACATCATGGATCATTTCTCCACGGCTGAATTGAATTCGTTGAAACCCAAGCTGTCTGAGGTAAGAGAAAGAAAAATTTAGTGGTTGGGTTGAAGAGCTCCTCCAGAAGAACCTTGCCTCTTAAAGAAAGCAAAAAAAAGAGATATCGTTGAAAATCCTGAATATACCTTCTTAAATAATTTAGGTGAGGTTTTAAAATGAAAGAGCAGAAAAAATGAGGAACTAGGACATTTTTCTTTTTCAGCTTTTCAGGACGGCAAATGACAAAAAAAATCGACCTTTTAAAGTTACTCTTTCGAAGATTTGCATTCATTTTTTTATTTTACGTAAGAATTGACCTTTTATTCTGAATTTTTACCGAAATGCACATGTTTATGAAAATATACCTACATCTCCTTCTGCTTTTTCGCCTTTTCCCACGGTGCTTAAGGAAGTACATACCTACATATTATGCTTATATTGCTCATTAATCTCTCCTTGTACCACCCTCCAGGATATGTTAGGCAAGTCCATGTTCACTACAATTCTCATCAAGGCACATCTTAAGGAAGGTACCATTAAGGAGTACCTGGCAGATTTGAAGGCAGACGTAAGCTCGGCTGATGGGAATGAAGAGAAGTTGAAGGCCCTCATCAGACGTCTCCCCATGGGAGGAATTTTGGCAACACTGGACACTAAACCTGATTTGCTACCAGAAGGTGAGTGTTATAAATTTTGGCAACACTGGACACTAAACCTGATTTGCTGCCAGAAGGTGAGTGTTATAAATTTTGGCAACACTGGACACTAAACCTGATTTGCTGCCAGAAGGTGAGTGTTATAAATTTTGGCAACACTGGACACTAAACCTGATTTGCTGCCAGAAGGTGAGTGTTATAAATTTTGGCAACACTGGACACTAAACCTGATTTGCTGCCAGAAGGTGAGTGTTATAAATTTTGGCAACACTGGACACTAAACCTGATTTGCTGCCAGAAGGTGAGTGTTATAAATTTTGGCAACACTGGACACTAAACCTGATTTGCTGCCAGAAGGTGAGTGTTATAAATTTTGGCAACACTGGACACTAAACCTGATTTGCTGCCAGAAGGTGAGTGTTATAAATTTTGGCAACACTGGACACTAAACCTGATTTGCTGCCAGAAGGTGAGTGTTATAAATTTTGGCAACACTGGACACTAAACCTGATTTGCTGCCAGAAGGTGAGTGTTATAAATTTTGGCAACACTGGACACTAAACCTGATTTGCTGCCAGAAGGTGAGTGTTATAAATTTTGGCAACACTGGACACTAAACCTGATTTGCTGCCAGAAGGTGAGTGTTATAAATTTTGGCAACACTGGACACTAAACCTGATTTGCTGCCAGAAGGTGAGTGTTATAAATTTTGGCAACACTGGACACTAAACCTGATTTGCTGCCAGAAGGTGAGTGTTATAAATTTTGGCAACACTGGACACTAAACCTGATTTGCTGCCAGAAGGTGAGTGTTATAAATTTTGGCAACACTGGACACTAAACCTGATTTGCTGCCAGAAGGTGAGTGTTATAAATTTTGGCAACACTGGACACTAAACCTGATTTGCTGCCAGAAGGTTTTTTTTTTTTTTTTTTTTTTTTTTTTTTTTTTTTTTTTTTTTTTTAGAAAAGCTAGGAGGTATAGGTAGGGTATTTGAACAAAGTGAATTCTAAGCTTTAATTCCATAAGCATATTGTTGGTCAGTTTGTTCATCATAATTCTCGGATTTTTTTCCGATTGCCATCCAAAATACGCATGTCTATCAGGTTTAGATTTGTGGAAAAACTCACGTTTTTATTTCGTATCAATGAAACAACTGGGTACATTTGACTCCTGTAGTATGCCCCTCATCAGATGAGCGATAAGAGACAATACTTCCCTTTAGATGCTGGGTCAAGACGAAATGTTAGAATGTAAACCCGATGAAAATGATATTAAATTCGAAATACGAGTGCGAATTTATTGAAATAGGAAAAGGCTAGGAAGAAGAATTAAAGGTGGGCATCGAACCAGGGACCTTCTACATAGCAAGCCATCGCGTTACCACGGTGCCAACCTTCTTTTTTCCAGACAAATAAATCAGAGTTGAACATCATATCTCATCTGGAGCTTATATCTGGACTTCTAACTCAAGGACATAAATCAGAAGCTACACAAGTTATGAATGATCTAACCAGGGAAGATTTGGAAACTCTAAGGTCTGGGCGACCTCTTAGAAACATCATGGATCATTTCTCCACGGCTGAATTGAAATCGTTGAAACCCAAGCTGTCTGAGGTAAGAGAAAGAAAAATTTAGTGGTTGGGTTGAAGAGCGCCTCCAGAAGAACCTTGCCTCTTAAAGAAAGCAAAAAAAGAGATATCGTTGAAAATCCTGAATATACCTTATTAATAATTTACTTAGGTGAGGTTTTAAAATGAAAGAGCAGAAAAAATGAGGAACTAGGACATTTTTCTTTTTCAGCTTTTCAGAAGGGCAAATGGCAAAAAAAAAAAAAAAAAAAATCGACCTTTAAAGTTACTCTTTCAAAGTTTTGGGGAAAAGGGAAAAAAAAAAAAAAAAAAAAAATCGACCTTTAAAGTTACTCTTTCAAAGTTTTGACTTCAGATTTGGATTCATTTTTTTATTTTTTATTTTACGTAAGAATTGACCTTTTATTCTGAATTCTTACCGAAATGCACATGTTTATGAAAGTATACCTACATCTCCTTCTGCTTTTTCGCCTTTTCCGACGGTACTTACGTAAGCACCTACATATGCTTATATTGCTCATTAATCTCTCCTTGTACCACCCTCCAGGATATGTTAGGCAAGTCCATGTTCACTACAATTCTCATCAAGGCACATCTTAAGGAAGGTACCATTAAGGAGTACCTGGCAGATTTGAAGGCAGACGTAAGCACTGCTGATGGGAATGAAGAGAAGTTGAAGGCCCTCATTAGACGTCTCCCCATGGGAGGAATTTTGGCAACACTGGACACTAAACCTGATTTGCTACCAGAAGGTGAGTGTTATAACTTTTGGCAACACTGGACACTAAACCTGATTTGCTACCAGAAGGTGAGTGTTGTAAATTTTGGCAACACTGGACACTAAACCTGATTTGCTGCCAGAAGGTGAGTGTTATCTTCTCCTACTATCGGAGGGTTTTGAAAACAAACGATCGAAGTGAGGTCCAAGTTTTAACTTGACGATTTTTTAGGTGCTGGGTCAACACGAGAACACCAGAAAGTAACCCGTTGAAATATTTGCAATCGAAAAACGAGTCCAAATTTTTTGTCGATGGTGGGATTCGAACCTGGGACCTTCTGCATGGCAAGCAAGCGCGTTACCACTGGACCAACCGTGCCCTCTGATAATAAATAATAAAATATTATATGTGGCAAAACAGAGAGCCTCTTCACAACTTTGTGTAAATTGCAGCCTTTCTAACGGGTGTGGCAAATTCATGCCACATGCAGGCGTCAATGCTGTCAAAATCATAAAAGTGAAAAGTGTTGTTCATTAATTCGGAAACACTTCGACCTATGAACTCAAAGCGAGAAAGTTTTAGATAACACTTCAGTCGATCATTTAAGACCGGTTTTAGCGTCACCTATGTTAAGCTGAGCAAAGCCAATAAATGGATGGGTGACTTGAACATTATATTGGGAATAAAGGGAGAACGGGCTCTAGTCTTGATTTTGAATCATCACATAAAAGTGTAAAATCAAAAAATCAAATCAAGAATAATAATAAACTGAATATTAAACAAATTAGGTAGGTACATAGGTACTAATTTTCTCTAATCACTACGGGCTAAAAAATTCCGTACCTCGGCTGGCCTGCTTGCAATGTTGATCCATGGTTAAGACTGCCTACTATCTACTCTACTACTCCACCATATTAATAACTATCTGACTAACTT
>NW_007377966.1:153299-164765 GCF_000475195.1 Diaphorina citri | reverse complement strand
AAAAAAATCCGAGAATTAAGATGAACAAACTGACCACACAAAATGCCCTGTATCGAATTAAAGTTTAGCAATTCACTATGTTCTTGACAACAACCCGCCAATAGTGATTCGACACTAATTACATCGAAGGCCCATGCATCATCTACACTAAGATCTAGTCACAAACAGGGCGTCGCGCGAACGACACAATAGCTGCGTTAAACCGCCTAACGAAAAAAAAAAAAAAAAAAAAACTTTGTTTACCTGATAAACTTTGACGCCTCCCGCCTTTTCCGCTCCTTACAAGGGATCTCAATCGACTGTCTGCTTAGACACTCCTCTACGGCCGCACCCTCTCCCCGCCCTGCTCAGGCGTACTGCCCTTGGCGCTAGCCGAACGCTACTCCGGCCGCATTCTTCGTCAGTATGCCTGACAGCTGAATGAGGAACGTGTCGACCGGTCTCGTCGTCTCCTGCTCTGAGTCCAGAGTTGCAGAGCTGTTCTGTCGTCACGTCGCAATCATCTATCGGAGTATAGCACGATGCAGCAGACTCCAATAGCATGACGCTACGCGTGGAATGGTGTCCAGTACCAGTGTCACCGAAATGACATAGGCTTGCAAGAAGAGTCATAACAGAAGTGTAGAGTAGGCTACAGACGTTTGCGAGTGGAATCTCTTTGCGTTCAGGCATTTTTTTTAAAGAGGTTTGACAGAGGGAGCTGTAACTGCTATGGTCTTATCGTCCGGAAATCGAAGAGAGAAGGAAGACAGGATAGGAGAAAGCCAGCCGTTCCGACAACGAACATTATCCCATCAGGATAAAATCCGCCCCGGGCGGGAATCGAACCCGCGGCCTAGCGCTTACAAGGCAGACGCATTAGTTCTGATTGAAGAAGGAAAATACGCGTACAATAGGATGTTGATTTTTATCCATCAAGGAATGAAGATTTATTTATTTAATATACCTTATTTATACTGTCGGCTAAGACTAAAAAGTCCCATTATGCCAACAGTTTAAACAGGCCTCATTTATTTACATCAAGATGAGAGAAAGAAGTTGATAGTCTAGACATCTTTCAGGCGATGTTGATCATATTGTCGACACTGCTTTAATACCTACATTTCTGTTGTTCTGCCCCCTATCATTTCAGGTGACACAAGGTCTGGACACATTCAACCGTAGCGTCATCTATTGGAGTCTGCTCAACCTATACTCCGCTAGTGACGACGTTGACAAAGCTCTCGCCCTCTGGACTCAGATGCAGGAAGACGACGAGACCCCGTCCGACCAGTTCCTCATTCAGCTGTCAGCACTACTGACGAAGAATGGCCGAGAGGTACCGTTCGCTACGCCCAAGGCAGTACCTGAGCAGGGCGGGAAGAGGGTGCGCGCCGTAGTTGTTCACAATATCAATATAAGTATAAATAATTAAACACACAGTATAAATTTTATATTTTTTTCCTTAAAATTTACAAAAACTTGAACTAGCTGCTGGTAAATTTCGATACATACTTTGACTGAGAAGTTTTGGATCTTGTATTTGATTGAAAAAAAAACCTTGGTTAATAGGCGCAAACGACCTAAGGAAAAAGCAGAAAAAAATTATCAATTTTAAAATTCAAATCAACTAGGTACTGAAATAACTTGGAATTTAGCTGTGTTCTCAGACCAAAGTAGCCTATAACAGCAGCTAGCCGTTTAAATAATTAAAAAAAAAAAAAAAAAAAAAAAAAAAAAACCTTGGTTAATAGGCGCAAACGATCTAAGGAAAAAGCAGAAAAAAATTTAAAATTCAAATCAACTAGGTACTGAAATAACTTGGAATTTATCTGTGTTCTCAGACCAAAGTAGCCTATTACAGCAGCTAGCCGTTTAAATAAACAAAATAAAATAAATGAACATTTTGACTAGATTAACGATATTTCAAACAACAATAAATAAATATTTTGGAGCGCGTAATATTATGGGTGATTTTCACTGGAAAAGAAGAAAGCTGGTTGGGCAATTTCAAATTTGGTAAAAAATAGGCTAGGTCCTAGAAAATTCTAAAGTTGAGTCCTTTGCACAAATTTTATAGTCATTTTTGTGTCTTAGGTTCAATTTTGATTAAACCCAAAAGAAAATTACACATCGGATTTTCGTCCCGTGTGAGATTACGGGGGGTTCATAGAAACCTTTTCTTAAAAGTAGTGCTAAAAGCCAAAAGTGACTATAAAAGAGGACCCACGAGTCTAGTTTGATATTAGCTTAATTTCTGTACAGATAAAAACATCAGGGTGTTAAAATGAGAGGAAATATTTAAAACAAAAAAGTAAAAAAATGTGAGTAATAAACTTAAAATCTATGTAAAAATTAGGCAATAAAGGAGGGAAACATTGAAAGTTGTGGCAAAAACAAGTATAAAGAATAAAGTAGAGAGTAATGTACAATGAATGGCTAACAAGTCTCACACATAATTTATCATTTGGACATCATTTAGCAGAAAAGAACGATCCAGAAAGGGCAATGACTTATGTATTGATGGTTCTTTTCTGCTTAATACCGTCGCTGTCCATTTATGAACAAAAAACTGGCTCTCAAGAAACACTGAAGCATCTAGTTCAAACACCTGATTGTCCAAAATGTACTTAAGTCTGACTTTGAGAACGATACTTTTTGTTCATAAATACCTACGGGTGTTACAAGTCCATCTGATGAGTGACATACTATGATGGCCATGCTACGACACAGACCACAAACTGGAAAGAGCCTGGTAATTCTCACGGTTACGGTTAATATGGAGTTGCGAATAGAAGATTTTTGCTACCAAAATTAGCGTCCCGTTAACTGAACTCTTGAACGTTATTTGGTGAAAACTCGTCTCTACACATGCGCAGAAACAGGTTTTCGTCAAATAACTCTCGTTCAATCAACGGGACGCTAATTTTGGTTGCAAAAACTCTCTAATTCCAAAGGAAAAACAAACAGTCTATGTTTGACAAAAATAGCGTGTGTACTGTTTTCATTCTTGACAGTCAAGGTTCAATAGCCCAACCCAGGTGAATGTTGTAAATAAAATGGATAACTGATGGGTAAACAAAAATAACTTCATGAATTCATGATACCTACGCTTACTTAAAGGTAAACTTCACCAAGTAGGGGGAGGTTTTTAAATTAAACATAGAGGTACCAGACATAGCTAGGGAGTAGGGGTGTCTTCTATCAGAACAACAAAAGAGTTAATGGGTTCCCATACTTCCCATGAATATTGTATGGGACGAGACATGGACTTAGGAAGGGTTAGCATGTTGGTAAGTGACTTGAGTTGAACTCATGAGTTAAAACTTATCGTTAGTGGGTGTTTTCTATCAGATAAGTTTAACTGATCTGATGAGCTCATGGAAATTAAATTTCAATTTTTTCATCTCATGAGATGAACGATGAACTTATCTGATGGTGTGTGGGGGGAGACGAGACATCAGTTAAGTTGGGGGGGGGGGTTAATTACGGCCCTGACTGTAGCGGCTAAAGTCTTATCGTCCCGGAAGCGAAGAGAAGGAAGACAGTATAGGAGAAAGCCAGCCGTTCCAAGAACGAAACTTATCTGTTTTAGGATAAAATCCGCCCCGAGCTAGACTTGAACCGTCGACCAGCGCTTATCGTCCTGAAAGCAGACACGCTACCCTCCAAATTACCCACTTGTTTATTTAATTCTTTAGTTTTAAACGGAGAAAATTTATGACTGTGCTCATCATCAGACATAGGTCTTAGGTCAGAGATATTATTGTTGTCAGTTTTGGAAGAGTTATCATCTGATGTTTTATGGATACTTGGGGCACACGTCTGTGTTTGATGTTGTTTGTTTCTTATATCCATCTGATTTAATATTTTTCTCGTTTTTTTTTTTTTTTTTTTTTTTTTTTTTTTTTTCTCGTTTCACTTTGTTTCTTCAGCCACTCTTTACACCATTGTCTGTGCTTTTTTTATTTCGATTTTTTTGTAAAATTACGAAAGTAAATCCGAGAAGAGCCATGTCCTGATCGTACGAATCCTTAGCACTCACTGTGTAGATCTTATGAAAACTCATCGTGTGTGAGCATCGGATCAGATGAGATTTATCTCATGAGATATCTCATGAGTTCAACTCATGAGATAAAACTCATCGTTAGTGGCCGGCTTTACCTACCGTAAGTCCGAAATCGAATCACAAAAGTTTATGTAGGTACCTAGTCTTTTGTACATAATTACGTAAATACGTATGCAATATACATGGCTTCCAAATTTTTCGTATGATAAATCTCATGCATAGGGATATCGTACCTTTCGTACGAAGGACATTGTTGGTAAGACTAAAAGTTGTATCCTTTCTTAGCCTGTCTCATGTCTTACTGTACATTGAATATTTCGACAGGTGATGTACAATGTACATAGGTACAGTACAACCTTTGGTAGAGTGGGTGTTGGTTTATACAATGGTCTGTTTGGCTTCTTTTACAAGCTTGCTTTGTATAATTGGTCACGGATATACAACCTTTAGACTTCTTTTAGTATTGTGGGTGTTGATTTCTTTGACAGCTCATTTCATGGTCGCTACTCCGACTGAATATTAAACAAATTAGGTAGGTACATAGGTACTAATTTTCTCTAATCACTACGGGCTAAAAAATTCCCGGAGGGACGGGCCCAGGTTGTTTATTCTCTTGGAATCGAACCCGACTTGATTGAAAGACAAATTACTTGTGGTTTTCTTCCTCAGTGACTGACCTGGCTAACCAGTTTGCTGCCTCTGGTTTTACACCTCCAGTAGAGGCCTTGTTTAATTATTACTACATCAATGGATTACACGATGAGGCTGAACAGATTCTGGAAAAACATTTGCTGTCTAAGAAGAGATTCAAGTAAGTCATTTGCAACTCAGGGCTGCGTTTCCGAAAGCAATTTTATAACTTTTCCTTTCACATTTCACAAAGTTTTGACGTCACAGCTACTTTTATCAATCAATCAAATCAAATCTTTAATTATTTGTTGAGGAAAAGAAAACATACCTAGGTGACTATAAATACAAAATAGTTGATGAGAACTTGTACGCTAATGAGGGATAGGTAAACAAATATTATGTTGATAAAGGTCAGTGCTGTCAATATTGTAAAAGTAATTCAATACAGCTTGTCATAATAACCAATGACACACAAACATAATAATGAATGACGTTTATGGAACATTACAAAATCCTGTAGCGTATTGTCTGTTCCGTAAAAGAATATCGTATTTCTGGAATATTTTGACTTTAAAATTATGTACGTTATTTCTATTCCCGCCCGGAGCGGAGTTTATCCTAAACAGATAAGGTTCGTTCTCAGAACGGCTGGCTTGTGAGGAAAAGAAAACATACCTAGGTGACTATAAATACAAAATAGTTGATGAGAACTTGTACGCTAATGAGGGATAGGTAAACAAATATCATGTTGATAAAGGTCAGTGCTGTCAATATTGTAAAAGTAATTCAACACAGCTTGTCAACTTGTCATAATATCCAATGACACACAAACATAATAATGAATGACGTTTATGGAACATTACAAAATCCTGGAGCGTATTGTCTGTTCCGAAAAAGAAGATCGTATTTCTGGAATATTTTGACTTTAAAATTATGTACGTTATTTCTATTCCCGCCCGGAGCGGAGTTTATCCTATACAGATAAGGTTCGTTCTCAGAACGGCTGGCTTTTTCCTATCCTGTCAAGACCTTCGTTGTTACAGTTCTCTCTATCAAACCGCTTCTTGTCAGCCTAGTTAGGTTGGATGATGCTGTGCCTGCCTTATAAGCGCTAGGTCACGGGTTCGATTCCAGCCCGGGGCTAACTTTATTCTAAACATATCACGTTCTTTTTCGGAATGGCTGGCTTTCTCGTACTCTGTCCTCGATTTGGGACCATAAGACCTCCGTTATAAAAAACTGGCTCTCAAGAAACACTGAAGCATCTAGTTCAAACACCTGATTGTCCAAAATGTACTTAAGTCTGACTTTGAGAACGATAATTTTTGTTCATAAATACCTACGGGTGTAACCTGATTTGCTGCCAGAAGGTGAGTGTTATAAATTTTGGCAACACTGGACACTAAACCTGATTTGCTGCCAGAAGGTGAGTGTTATCTTCTCCTGCTATCGGAGGGTTTTGAAAACGAACGAAGTGAGGTCCAAGTTTTAACCTGACGATTTTTCATTGACTTCCTGTAAGTTATGTTTTCCCCTTTTCTTGTTTACTTTCTATTACTACAGTTATTACTTACTTACTACCATGGCCACTTATACCCAAGTCGGTATTTGGCCTGAGTTTGAACTTGGAAGATGGAGCAGGGGTTCCCTAGTGTGATGTTTTCTGGAGATGTTTCTTTTTTTTATGAAAAATAAAATCCCTTTACTTTTTACTCATAATAAAAAAAAACGGGTCTTACAAGTCCATCTGATGAGTGACATACTATGATGGCCATGCTACGACACAGACCACAAACTGGAAAGAGCCTGGTAATTCTCACGGTTACGGTTAATATGGAGTTGCGAATAGAAGATTTTTGCAACCAAAATTAGCGCCCCGTTAACTGAACTCTTGAACGTTATTTGATGAAAACTCGTCTCTACACATGCGCAGAAACAAGTTTTTTCCTCTTGGTCTTCTTCCATCCGGCTGATTTTTCCACACACTTTTTACATTTGACTCTTCCTCTCTTCTTATTATGTGTCCCATCCACTACAGTTATTACTATTGAAAATCGTGGTTTTTCGCCGTTTTTATTTTATAGTAATAAAACAACTGACTGGTGTTGTCTGTGTCGTAGCATGTCCATCCCGATGTGTGTCATAATGACCTGGGTCAACCCGAGAACACCAGAAAGTGTAACCCCTTAATATACATCCCTGTTTTCGGTCCATTTCCCCCCTTTTTATATATGTTTATTATTTTTTTATTTATTTTGTTCTCTTGGAATCGAACCCGACTTGATTGAAAGACAAATTACTTGTGGTTTTCTTCCTCAGTGACTGACCTGGCTAACCAGTTTGCTGCCTCTGGTTTTACACCTCCAGTAGAAGCCTTGTTTAATTATTACTACATCAATGGATTACACGATGAGGCTGAACAGATTCTGGAGAAACATTTGCTGTCTAAGAAGAGATTCAAGTAAGTCATTTGTAACTCGGGGCTGCATTTCCGAAAGCAATTTTGTAACTTCTCCTTTCACATTTCACAAAGTTTTGACGTCACAGCTACTTCTATCAATCAAATCAAATCAAATCTTTAATTATTTGTGGTAAAGCAGAGATTTTTCACAACTTTAGTGGATATCACAGCATTACTAAGAGCCTCCTTTACTATTTCAGACATATCTATATATTTTTTCTTTTCACTCTGGTAATTCCGCCACTGGTCGCTACTCGATTAAACTAGCTAGTCAATTGTCCTCACAAGTCTGAGTGCACCCCGAACTCCAAGCACAGAGGCGAAAAAAAACTTTGGCCCCGCCGGGAATCGAACCCGGGACCTCCAGCGTGCAAACCTAGGTGTGATACCCACTCGAACACGGAGGTTGCTGAATAAATACTATTGTCGTACCGATACTGACGGATTCTCGTGTGTATTTCCAGATACCGCCCCATCCTCCGTCACTGTTCCAAAACCGAGGACTTGGCATCAGGTGAACGTCTATTAACACTCGTGAAAAAAACTTTGGCCCCGCCGGGAATCGAACCCGGGACCTCCAGCGTGCAAACCTAGGTGTGATACCCACTCGAACACGGAGGTTGCTGAACAAATACTATTGTTGTACCGATACTGACGGATTCTCGTGTGTATTTCTAGATACCGACCCATTCTCCGTCACTGTTCCAAAACCGAGGACTTGGCACCAGGTGAACGTCTATTAACACTCGTGAAGAACACATCCGACCTCAAATCCCTTTCCAATGTGTACACCGAGCTGATATCCCTAGCGATACAACTGGGGCGTTCATCAAAGGAAAGGCTACTCACAATATTATCTACTTCATCAAAGGAAAGGTTACTCACTTGAATATTATCTACTTCATCAAAGGAAAAGGCTACTCACTTGAATGCCTCCTTGAGCTCATCAATTATTTGTGGTAAAGCAGAGCTTTTTCACAACTTTAGTGGATATCACAGCATTACTAAGAGCCTCCTTTACTATTTCAGACATATCTATATATTTTTTTTCTTTTCACTCTTGTAATGCCGTCACTGGTCGCTACTCGATTAAACTAGCTACTCAATTGTCCTCACGAGTCTGAGTGCACCCCGAACTCCAAGCACAGAGGCGAAAAAACCTTTGGCCCCGCCGGGAATCGAACCCGGGACCTCCAGCGTGCAAACCTAGGTGTGATACCCACTCGAACACGGAGGTTGCTGAATAAATACTAATGTCGTACCGATACTGACGGATTCTCGTGTGTATTTCTAGATACCGACCCATCCTCCGTCACTGTTCCAAAACCGAGGACTTGGCACTAGGTGAACGTCTATTAACACTCGTGAAGAACACATCCGACCTCAAATCCCTTTCCAATGTGTACACCGAGCTGATATCTCTAGCGATACAACTGGGGCGCGTGGACTCCGCTCTAGATCTATTGACCAGGGCAGTGGATGATTCCGCCACGGAGCTTATACAACGCCCTCTGGTGGACAAACTGCAAACCTTGGCGTCTAAACATGGCAAGACTGTGCCCCTGGCGGTGATCAATAGAATAGCGTTCGGCCCGGGGAAGAAGAATGAGAACACATCTTCCTCTTCTGACTCGGATGAGGAAGTGTCGAGGAAACAAGAGGGAAAGTGAGCAATGTGCGCGGCGAGAGCGAGACCTAGTCGAGATATGTGTACAGAGTAGACATGAGTGTCGCCCTCTGGTGGACAAACTGCAAACCTTGGCGTCTAAACATGGCAAGACTGTGCCCCTGGCGGTGATCAATAGAATAGCGTTCGGCCAAGGGGAGAAGAAGAAGAATGAGAACACATCTTCCTCTTCTGACTCGGATGAGGAAGTGTCGAGGAAACAAGAGGGAAAGTGAAAGCAATGTGCGTGTCGGGACCTAGTCGATATATGTGTACAGAGTAGACCTGAGTGTCATGTGATTTGTAGAAGATTCGGGACAGGATGGTTGAAAAGCCCTACAGGCCAATTTAGAATGCCGACACCCTGATATGTAAGTTTTGTAGAATATGAGACTCCTAACTACCACCAGGGAAACCGTGAATTTTACAGCTTGTACTATTCGAACTCTTACTATTAAAGTATCGGCATAGACATAAAAGTTGAATAGCCAGACTTGTAACCGCTAGGTTGCGGGTTCGATTCCCGCCCGGGATGAACTATCTTAATCAGATAAAGTTCGTTCTCAGTTCATCAAAGGAAAGGCTAATCACAATATTATCTACTTCATCAAAGGAAAGGCTACTCACAATATTATCTACTTCATCAAAGGAAAGGTTACTCACTTGAATATTATCTACTTCATCAAAGGAAAAGGCTACTCACTTGAATGCCTCCTTGAGCTCATCCTCACCGTCTGCCCCCTTCATTTTCTTCGACATCATCTGTAGGAACTCATTGAACTCGATGGTACCATTACCATCTTGATCTACCTCATTCACCATGTCCCGTAACTCCGTCTCTGTGGAACGCACCGAATTAGAATTAGAAGTGTGGTGAACTCTAGAACTCACCCTGGAAAAGGGTCCCCCCGAAAACTTGAACGTGTGTGGCAGGAAAATCTTCCGACTGAGGTTCGTTCTCAGGTTGGTTGGCTTTTGCCTATCCCTGTCCTCCCCTCTTCTATTTCGGGACGATAAAATCTTCGTTGTTGCAGATCCCTTTATAAAATCTCTCGAATAACAAGGAAAATATGCTGTAGTTGTTAGTTACCTCATAGTTTACACGTTTACATTTTTCAGACATTTAAAAAAAAAAACCTCTGGAGTTAAACTTAATAAATAAAATACCCACTGTTTTGTAAATACTCATATCTGGTGTTCCTTTACTTTGTCCATTTTAGCAAAATTCCCTTTTTTTATTTCTGTGCTGTTTTGTTTTTTTTTTTTTTTTTTTTTTTTCATATTAGGTACCTATCTAGTAATATTTTTGCATATTATCTAGTTTTAGGGTCCCACTATGCCAACCATTAACGTTCAGACTGTCTTACAAATCTCAGACAAAGCGCGGTCTGCCTGGCGGTCGAAGTGTGAGTGGCTGGCACAATGGAACCCAAAAACTATGCAAATTCTATTCTATTCTAGATTCTTCCTCGATATTCCAGTCCAGGGGTTTCCAACTAGTGGCCCGCGGGCCACATGTGGTCCTCCAGACCATTTTTGTGGACCACGAAGATTTAAGGTTGGGCCCCCTCGAACTTGATTTTTGCTCTTTTACTATGGGGTGCACTCCGAAAATGGAGCATGCATCCCCCATCCCCTCAACATAATCCTGGCTATGGGCCTGCTTCCCCTGTGTATGTGGCCCGCGAAGTACCTGTCAATATAACATGTGGCCCGCATAAGCATGGAAGTTGGAAATCCCTATTCTAATTCTATTCTACTCACCAGTAGGCCTCTGTCCTAGACTTCGCATGACTACTCCCAACTCTGCCACGGTCACCTTCCCGTCTTCATCCTTGTCAAACAACATGAATGCCTCCTTGAATTCTGGAAACAGAACAGTAGGTATTATACATTTTTACCGTAACGTAAGTAATTTTTTTTTTTTTTTTTTTCAAATTTAATTGATAGCCAGCGACACAATAGCACGATGAATACACCAGTTCCCAATTGATCACTGAAGTTAAGCAACGTTGCCCGTGGTAGATATCCAGATGGGAGACCATCTGGGCAATCGCATGGTGATGGTTGTTCCCGACCCCCATTGAGGCTGAGTGAGGCTAATGTGAGGAGATGGGTAGCTCGTGGCGGAATGGAGGGTTCATCCTACGTCACTAAAGCAGTAAAGACCTTAGCGTTCGTTCTCGGAACGGTTGGCTTTCTGCTATCCTGTCTTCCTTCTCTGTTCGATTTCGGTACGATAAGACCTTAGCAGTTAATCGCATGCTGCCAATTTGTGTCACAAAGTTGGTAAATTCAAATCCCAAGAGATCCGCCATGTTTTTAGCTTCCACAATTTGCTTAGTCATCTTGATGTTATGCTCTATTCTCTACTTCACAGGCTACTCACTTGAATATTCTCTGCTCCATCAAAGGAAAGGTTACTCACTTGAATATTATCTACTTCATCAAAGGAAAGGCTAATCACAATATTATCTACTTCATCAAAGGAAAGGTTACTCACTTGAATATCATCTACTTCATCAAAGGAAAGGCTAATCACAATATTATCTACTTCATCAAAGGAAAGGTTACTCACTTGAATATTATCTACTTCATCAAAGGAAAGGCTAATCACAATATTA
Source organism: Diaphorina citri (assembly GCF_000475195.1). Classification (NCBI taxonomy): domain Eukaryota; kingdom Metazoa; phylum Arthropoda; class Insecta; order Hemiptera; family Psyllidae; genus Diaphorina; species Diaphorina citri. The sequence continues at coordinate 153,336 of NW_007377966.1, read as the reverse complement.
TCTACTTCATCAAAGGAAAGGTTACTCACTTGAATAT
>NW_007377966.1:126959-151878 GCF_000475195.1 Diaphorina citri | reverse complement strand
CCCTGACTGTAGCGGCTAAAGTCTTATCGTCCCGGAAGCGAAGAGAAGGAAGACAGTATAGGAGAAAGCCAGCCGTTCCAAGAACGAAACTTATCTGTTTTAGGATAAAATCCGCCCCGAGCTAGACTTGAACCGTCGACCAGCGCTTATCGTCCTGAAAGCAGACACGCTACCCTCCAAATTACCCACTTATTTATTTAATTCTTTAGTTTTAAACGGAGAAAATTTATGACTGTGCTCACCATCAGACATAGCTGACATAGGTCTTAGGTCAGAGATATTATTGTTGTCAGTTTTGGAAGAGTATCATCTGATGTTTTATGGATACTTGGGGCACACGTCTGTGTTTGATGTTGTTTGTTTCTTATATCCATCTGATTTATTTTTATTTATTTTTTTAGAATTTAAGCAAGGTTTTAATTTATAAAAAAAAAACCTATTTTGTACCAAATACATGAGACCTTGTTTAGACTGCGGGAGTAAAGGGACTTTTCAGTCTCATTCTGGCAGTATAAACAGGGTATATTCTATTCTATTCTATTTAATATTCGTCTAGTAACCACATTTAAATGTTCATCTAGTAATGAGACACGCAAGTGACTAAGTATAGGAGTGATATTTTTTATTTATTTATTTTTTTTTTCTTCTTGTCTCATAGTTTTTTATTGTTCTCTTCTTTTTCTCCTCCTCTTCCTCCTCCTCCTCAGAAATTATTCTTTAAATTAGGAGGTGTTTATTAGTTCTAAAAAATAAATAAATAAAAACGCATTTTATTTATTATTTTCATAAATTTATTCATATTATTTGTAGGTACCTAATAATAATTGGGTACTACGGTTAAATCAGCAATTTTAACTTAATCGTAATGCAAAATAAATAAATAAAAACGCATTTTATTTATTATTTTCATAAATTTATTCATATTATTTGTAGGTACCTAATAATAATTGGGTACTAAGTAGGTACGGTTAAATCAGCAATTTTGAAAATGTGAAAACTAACACAAACGCGTAATGTTATACGGTAGGTACCTAAGTACATAAAAATGTAAAACGTAAGGTACTTTTCAACAAAAATTGGATTGTTGGCAAATTTCAAAAAAGTTAGCACAAGTTTTCCTGCAAATTGGCTTGTTATACCAGAGTGCAAACTTCAACAAGCCTCTCACAAATGCTCTGTGCCAGAAAGTGCTTAGGTATCCTAATTTCTCAACAACCCTGTATATTTTCCATCCCCAACGCAACATAGGAACACTCGGTACAAAACTTTTCACAATTTGCTTAGTCATCTTGATGTTATGCTCTATTCTCTACTTCACAGGCTACTCACTTGAATATTCTCTGCTCCATCAAAGGAAAAGTTACTTGAATATTATCTACTTCATCAAAGGAAAGGCTAATCACAATATTATCTACTTCATCAAAATGCGCGTGGTGCTCGCACTACTGGGAGACCATCTGGGCAATCGCATGGTGATGGTTGTTCCCGACCCCACTGTCCCACTGAGGCTGGGTGAGCTTAATGTGAGGAGATGGGTAGCTCGTGGCGGAATGGAGGGTTCATCCTACGTCACTAAAGCAGTAAAGACCCTAGCGTTCGTTCTCGGAACGGTTGGCTTTCTCCTATCCTGTCTTCCTTCTCTGTTCGATTTCGGTACGATAAGACCTTAGCAGTTAATCGCATGCTGCCAATTTGTGTCACAAAGTTGGTAAATTCAAATCCCAAGAGATCCGCCATGTTTTTAGCTTCCACAATTTGCTTAGTCATCTTGATGTTATGCTCTATTCTCTACTTCACAGGCTACTCACTTGAATATTCTCTGCTCCATCAAAGGAAAAGTTACTTGAATATTATCTACTTCATCAAAGGAAAGGCTAATCACAATATTATCTACTTCATCAAAGGAAAGGTTACTCACTTGAATATTATCTACTTCATCAAAGGAAAGGTTACTCACTTGAATATTATCTACTTCATCAAAGGAAAGGTTACTCACTTGAATATTATCTACTTCATCAAAGGAAAGGTTACTCACTTGAATATTATCTAGGTACTTCATCAAAGGAAAGGTTACTCACTTGAATATTATCTACTTCATCAAAGGAAAGGTTACTCACTTGAATATTATCTACTTCATCAAAGGAAAGGTTACTCACTTGAATATTATCTACTTCATCAAAGGAAAGGTTACTCACTTGAATACTATCTAGGTACTTCATCAAAGGAAAAGGCTACTCACTTGAATGCCTCCTTGAGCTCATCCTCGCCGTCTGCCCCCTTCATTTTCTTCGACATCATCTGTAGGAACTCATTGAACTCGATGGTACCATTACCATCTTGGTCTACCTCATTCACCATGTCCCGTAACTCCGTCTCTGTGGAACACACCAAATTAGAACTAGTCATTAGTCGAGCCAGCCTAGTTAGCTTGGAAGGTAGCGCGTCTGCCTTGTAAGCGCTAGGTCGCGGGTACGATTCCCGTCCGGGGCGGATTTCATCGTGAACGGATAAGGTTCGTTCTCGGAACGGCTCGCTTTCTCCTATCCTGTCTTCCTTCTCTCTTCACTTTCGGCACAGGTACTGATGAAAAGGTCCGTCTGTCAGGTCTACCTGATACATATCTGATGGGCACACATACTATACTATCAAGTAGAACTGACAGGCGAACCTCATCAGGTCTACCTGATAATGAGTGGCTGGCCTTACAATACGCGGACAGAGAGTTGTCTGTCAGACGGACTGAGTGTGAGTGGCCGGCACAGGGGAACTTAAAAACAAAATAACATGCAAATTCTATTTCATTCTATTCTACTCTAGTTAGGTATTCTAGTCTGTTCTATTCTATTCTACTCACCAGTAGGCCTCTGTCCTAGACTTCGCATGACTACTCCCAACTCTGCCACGGTCACCTTTCCATCTTCATCCTTGTCAAACAACATGAATGCCTCCTTGAATTCTGAAAACAGAACAGTCAACATTTTAACCTAAGTAGGTATGTTGGGTAGGTATTTGTCAGTTTTTTGACGAAAAAAAGGGGGAAATCACGGATTATGCACGGGAAAGCACGGATTTGTCATCACCTTTCAGCTATAGCTAAAGACACTACAACAACAACAACAACAACAACAACAACAACAACAACAACGGATTATGCAAATCATCCCAATTTGAATGTACCCAATCATTAAAGTAGATATAGCTTTTTCCCCTAATCGATAGATTGAAGTGATAACTACTACATATGAGGTCTTATCGCCCCGAAAGCGTAGAAAGAAGGAAGGCAGGATAGGAGAAAGCCTGCCGTTTCGAGAACGAACCTCATCCGTTTTAAGATAAAATTCGCCCCGGGCTAGACTTGAACCGTTGACCTAGCGCTTATCGTCCTGGAAGCAGACACGCTACCCTCCAAATTACCCACTTATTTATTTAATTCTTTAGTTTTAAACGGAGAAAATTTATGACTGTGCTCACCATCAGACATAGCTGACATAGGTCTTAGGTCAGAGATATTATTGTTGTCAGTTTTGGAAGAGTATCATCTGATGTTTTATGGATACTTGGGGCACACGTCTGTGTTTGATGTTGTTTGTTTCTTATATCCATCTGATTTATTTTTATTTATTTTTTTAGAATTTAAGCAAGGTTTTAATTTATAAAAAAAAAAGTTGTGTTCATCAGACCATTGTCAGGATTATGTCAAGGTGTTGGATATTGAACATGTTATTATCAATTACTTTCTCAGCGTCCAATTCCCAGTTTCCATAGCTGCATGTGTCCAAAATGTACTTAAGTCTGACTTTGAGAACGATACTTTTTGTTCATAAATACCTACGGGTGTTACAAGTCCATCTGATGAGTGACATACTATGATGGCCATGCTACGACACAGACCACAAACTGGAAAGAGCCTGGTAATTCTCACGGTTACGGTTAATATGGAGTTGCGAATAGAAGATTTTTGCAACCAAAATTAGCGCCCCGTTAACTGAACTCTTGAACGTTATTTGATGAAAACTCGTCTCTACACATGCGCAGAAACAAGTTTTCGTCAAATAACTTTCGTTCAATCAACGGGACGCTAATTTTGGTTGAAAAAACTCTCTAACTTCAAAGGAAAAACAAACTGTCTATGTTTGACAAAAAAAATAGCGTGTGTTCTGTTTTCATTCTTGACAGTCAAGGTTCAATAGCCCAACCCAGGTGAATGTTGTAAATAAAATGGATAACTGATGGGTAAACAAAAATAACTTCATGATACGCTTAGGTACTTAAAGGTAAACTTCACCAAGTAGGGGGAGGTGTTTAAATTAAACATAGAGGTACCAGACATATCTAAGTCCGAAATCGAATCACAGAAGTTTATGTAGTCTTTTGTACATAATTACGTAAATACGTATGCAATATACATTGCTTCCAAATTTTTCGTATGATAAATCACATGCATAGGGATATCGTACCTTTCGTACGAAGGACATTGTTGGTAAGACTGAAAGTTGTATCCTTTCTTAGCCTGACTCATGTCTTACTGTACATATATTAAATATTTCGACAGGTGATGTACAATGTACATAGGTACAACCTTTTGTAGAGTGGGTGTTGGTTTATACAATGGTCTGTTTGGCTACTTTTACAAGCTTGCTTTGTATAATTGGTCACGGATATACAACCTTTAGACTTCTTTTAGTATTGTGGGTGTTGATTTTGACAGCAACAAAAATTGGATTGTTGGCAAATTTCAAAAAAGTTAGCACAAGTTTTCCTGCAAATTGGCTTGTTATACCAGAGTGCAAACTTCAAAAGAGAGAGAGAGAAAGAGAGAGAGAGAGAGAGCTTGAGATTAGCCTTAATTGCTCTCTTTGTTCTTTCTCTAATTTTTGCTTGTTAAGAAATACCTACCTTCCTATCTGCTTTCCTCTTCCTTCCTGAATGTCTGCTTTTAAAGGTAGGTAACTACATAGGTACCGACTTACTAAATACCTACCTATGCCTTAATTGCTCTCTTTGTTCTTTCTCTAATTTTTGCTTGTTAAGAAATACCTACCTTCCTATCTGCTTTCCTCTTCCTTCCTGAATATCTGCTTGTAAAGGTAGCAGTGGCGTAGCGTCCATGTAGGGCGTGTATGGCGGCCATACACTCAAAATTTACTCAAATACCTACCCTTAAATATTGACTTTAAATATTTATGAAGAAGCATGTGCATTTGTGCATGACTTATGTAGTAATGTGCATGGTGATGGAAATTAGTGCCCTACACGCCTTACCTACACTTGACTTTAGACCACGCTACGCCACTGAAAGGTAGGTAACTACATAGGTACCGACTTACTAAATACCTACCTAACCTACTTATTCTGCCTTTAGTATGCCTTTACTGTCTTCTCTCTAGTAATGAAATTCCTGTTTCCATTGTAACTTTGTAGGTAACCTCTTCTCTTTAACTCTTTGTACAATTACAAGTATCGCACTCAAAAGAACGAATATAAAAAGTAGGAGCTAGCTTAGTTTGCTTGGAAGATTGTAAGTGCTAGGTCACAGTTTTTATAAGGTTTGTTCTCGGAACGGCTGGCTTTTTTCTCTCCTGTCTTCCTTCTCTCTTCGATTTCGGGACGACACGACCTTAATTTAGCAGTTACAGTTCCCTCTATGAAACCTAAAAAAAAGATCTTTCTCGCAATGGCTGGCTTTCCTCCTTCTTCCTTCAAACCTCTTGAAAAAAATATTCATAAATCTTGGTTCTCCCAGTCTGCCCAATTCGCAATAGAAAGCCTCTCACAAATGCTCTGTGCCAGAAAGTGCTTAGGTATCCTAATTTCTCAACAACCCTGTATATTTTCCATCCCCAACGCAACATAGGAACACTCGGTACAAAACTTTTTCGTCTGCAAAACTTGAAAACTCAAAAGTTCTTGGCGACATAGTTTGGCAGACATTCAATTCCGCCGCAGCCTTTGAATAGCGGCAATATGTATAGCAATAGCGGCAAATAGTAATAGCAATGGTGTCTCAACTCAAGTAGATTTTTCTCACTATAAGATTCTAGAGCAGGGCCGGGCACAGGGGCTTAGGTATTCGTTAGCCCCGGGCCAGGCTTGGAATCAGCAGTTTTTACTTTCCTTATCCTATCATGCTCTCCTTTCCTTATCCTATCCAAAGTATTGTCCAATACTGTTAGTATATTACTACATTTCGGAGCAAAAAAGCAAGCCTCCCCCCCCCCTTAAATACGACCCTGTTATCAGGTGTCCCTCCGTCCACAAGATACACAGGTATAGGTACCTACCTATGTACGTAATTATATAATTTATTACACAGGTACCTGTGTACATATTATATGTATTATTTAATTAATATTTGACCCATCCTGTATACAGGAGGGGGGAGAGGGAGGGGAAATTAGAAAAATGAAATCTGAATAAAATTTCCCGTTGTGAAATCATTTTGCATGAAAATATTATGTTTGGTCACTCCCGGAACAAAACGGTGTAACATTGGAACATCAGTATCAATCAAACCTGTAGCCAGGCTAAATAGAGCCTCTCACAAATGCTCTGTGCCAGAAAGTGCTTAGGTATCCTAATTTCTCAACAACCCTGTATATTTTCCATCCCCAACGCAACATAAGAACACTCGGTACAAAACTTTGTCGTCTGCAAAACTTGAAAACTCAAAAGTTCTTGGCGACATAGTTTGGCAGACATTCAATTCCGCCGCAGCCTTTGAATAGCGGCAATATTTGTTCTTTCTCTAATTTTTGCTTGTTAAGAAATACCTACCTTCCTATCTGCTTTCCTCTTCCTTCCTGAATGTCTGCTTTTAAAGGGTAGGTAACTACATAGGTACCGACTTACTAAATACCTACCTAACCTACCTATTCTGCCTTTAGTATGCCTTTACTGTCTTCTCTCTAATGAAATTCCTGTTTCCATTGTAACTTTGTAGGTAACCTCTTCTCTTTAACTCTTTGTACAATTACAAGTATATCGCACTCAAAAGAACGATTTAAAAAGTAGGAGCTAGCTTAGTTTGCTTGGAAGATTGTAAGTGCTAGGTCACAGTTTTTATAATGTTTGTTCTCGGAACGGCTGGCTTTTTTCTCTCCTGTCTTCCTTCTCTCTTCGATTTCGGGACGATACGACCTTAATTTAGCAGTTACAGTTCCCTCTATCAAACCTAAAAAAAAGATCTTTCTCGGAATGGCTGGCTTTCCTCCTTCTTCCTTCAAACCTCTTGAAAAAAATATTCGTAAATCTTGGTTCTTCCAGCAGCATGTCATGAGATATCTTATGAGTTCAACTCATGAGATAAAACTCATCGTGAGTGGCCGGCTTTACCTACCGTAAGTCCGAAATCGAATCACAGAAGTTTATGTAGTCTTTTGTACATAATTACGTAAATACGTATGCAATATACATGGCTTCCAAATTTTTCGTATGCTAAATAGGGATATCGTACCTTTCGTACGAAGGACATTGTTGGTAAGACTAAAAGTTGTACCCTTTCTTAGCCTGTCTCATGTCTTACTGTACATTAAATATTTCGACAGGTGATGTACATAGGTATAACCTTTTGTAGAGTGGGGGTTTGTTTATACAATGTTTGGCTACTTTTACAAGCTTGCTTTGTATAATTGGTCACGGATATACAACCTTCTTTTAGTATTGTGGGTGTTGATTTTGACAGTCAAAACTTGAAAACTCAAAAGTTCTTGGCGACATAGTTTGGCAGACATTCAATTCCGCCGCAGCCTTTGAATAGCGGCAATATGTATAGCAATAGCGGCAATGTGTATAGCAATAGCGGCAATATGTATAGCAATAGCGGCAAATAGTAATAGCAATGGTGTCTCAACTCAAGTAGATTTTTCTCACTATAAGATTCTAGAGCAGGGCCGGGCACAGGGGCTTAGGTATTCGTTAGCCCCGGGCCAGGCTTGGAATCAGCAGTTTTTACTTTCCTTATCCTATCATGCTCTCCTTTCCTTATCTAGCAATAGCGGCAATATGTATAGCAATAGCGGCAATGTGTATAGCAATAGCGGCAATATGTATAGCAATAGCGGCAAATAGTAATAGTGTCTCAACTCAAGTAGATTTTCCTCACTATAAGATTCTAGAGCAGGGCCGGGCACAGGGGCTTAGGTATTCGTTAGCCCCGGGCCAGGCTTAGAATCAGCGGTTTTTACTTTCCTTATCCTATCATGCTCTCCTTTCCTTATCCTATCCAAATTATTGTCCAATACTGTTAGTATATTACTACATTTCGGAGCAAAAAAGCAAGCCTCCCCCCCCCCTTAAATACGACCCTGTTATCAGGTGTCCCTCCGTCCACAAGATACACAGGTATAGGTACCTACCTATGTACGTAATTATATAATTTATTACACAGGTACCTGTGTATTATTTAATTAATATTTGGCCCATCCTGTATACAGGAGGGGGAGAGGGAGGGGAAATTAGAAAAATGAAATCTGAATAAAATTTCCCGTTGTGAAATCATTTTGCGTGAAAATATTATGGTCACTCCCGGAACAAAATGGTGTAACATTGGAACATCAGTATCAATCAACCCTGTAGCCAGTCTAAATAGTTTGGAGGGTGGCGTGTCTATCTTGTAAGGCCTAGGTCGCGGATTCGATTCCCCATTTCCCACCCTGGGCGGACTTTATCCTCAACAGTATGATAAGGTCCGTTCTCCGAACGGTTGGCTTTCTCCTATCCTGTCTTCCTCTCTTCGACAAGCCGTCTAGTCGTTCAACGTTTGCACCATTTCGCCTCCGCATGAACGACGGAACAAATTTAATGACTCTGAATTTCATACATTTTCAAACATGAGAAATTTCTTTCAGCTTGAAATGAGAAATAATTACGGGAGAAAACCTGCGCTCTCTTCCAGCACGTTCCTATATCTCAGGGGTTCCCAAACTGTGGTCCGGGGACCACTGGTGGTCGGCGAGATGGCTTCAAGTGGTCCCCGAGGTGGTCCCAGAAGAAGGCAAAAAAATATTCCATTTTCTATTCATCAGGGGGGGGATGTTTATTTTTCCTCTCTAACTTTTGTTGAAAGTAACCTTTTCAGTGCTTTATTTGACTTATAACCTATAACCTATAATCTTATTAAGTATTTCGAAGAACACATTAGGTACCTATTTTCATTGAATAAGAGTGGGGGGTGCTGAGTGGTCCATGGCAAATCATGAAATTCAAAAGAGGTCCGTGGCTTGAGCAAAGTTTGGCAACCCCTGCTATATCTGATCTATCTTGTAAGGCCTAGGTCGCGGATTCGATTCCCCATTTCCCACCCTGGGCGGACTTTATCCTCAACAGTATGATAAGGTCCGTTTTCCGAACGGTTGGCTTTCTCCTATCCTGTCTTCCTCTCTTCGACAAGCCGTCTAGTCGTTCAACGATTGCACCATTTCGCCTCCGCATGAACGACCGAACAAATTTAATGACTCTGAATTTCATACATTTTCAAACATGAGAAATTTCTTTCAGCTTGAAATGAGAAATAATTACGGGAGAAAACCTGCGCTCTCACCCAGCACGTTCCTATATCTCAGGGGTTCCCAAACTGTGGTCCGAGGACCACTGGTGGTCGGCGAGATGGCTTCAAGTGGTCCCCGAGGTGGTCCCAGAAGAAGGCAAAAAAATATTCCATTTTCCATTCACCAGGGGGGGGAAAGTTTATTTTTCCTCTCTAACTTTTGTTGAAAGTAACCTTTTCAGTGCTTTATTTGACTTATAACTTATAACCTATAATCTTATTAAGTATTTCGAAGAACACATTAGGTTTCATTGAATAAGAGTGGGGGGTGCTGAGTGGTCCATGGGAAATCATGAAATTCAAAAGAGGTCCGTGGCTTGAGCAAAGTTTGGCAACCCCTGCTATATCTGGATGAGAAATATGATAATCTTTCTCAAAATTCACTGCATCAATCCGATTTACAGCGAGTCAAATCTGTGTGACGTAGGTAGTACCTAGATCTGAGAGGTAACAGTATTAAATTTTAATGACGTACCTAGGTAGAAAGGTAGGTATTATAGGTAGAGAGTCAAATCTGTGTGACGTAGGTAGTACCTAGATCTGAGAGGTAACAGTATTAAATTTTAATGACGTACCTAGGTAGAAAGGTAGGTGTGGTATTATAGGGTACGTAAGGTACGTTTAATGACGTACCTAGGTAGAAAGGTAGGTATTATAGGGTACGTTTAATGACGTACCTAGGTAGAAAGGTAGGTATTATAGGGTACGTTTAATGACGTACCTAGGTAGAAAGGAAGGTATGGTATTATAGGGTACGTTTGATGACGTAGGTAGGAAGGTAGGTGTAAATTTAGTGACGTAAGAAACAGTATCAAGTACCTACCTACGACTAAGCACTTTCATAAATAAAAAGTACCTACCTACGAAACAAGATGTAAATTTAATCTGAATGGTAAGTAAGAAGTACTTACAAGTACCTCTCAGATAAGGTATAAATTTAATGACATAGCGTAGGTTTTTGATACGAAAAGTAGAGCTTAATGTTCCTGAAAGCAAGTTTAAACTTTGCACTTTGAATTTCGCAATGTTCTGACGTCATCGTATAACCACATATTATAATGGTCTTGCAATGTTTTTTTTTTTTATGTTTTTCCTCTGTTTACGTCATAACTTGCAAAAACAAGTGTTGTGTTTTTTTTTTTTTTTTTTTTTTTTTTTTTTTTTTTTTTTTTTTTTATGTTTTTCCTCTGTTTACGTCATAACTTGCAAAGACAAGTGTGAAACAATTATTATAAAGTACCTACTTATAAAGTGGTTCACGGGACAGATAGGTGAAGCTTGGGTGAGCTACATATTTCATGAAGGGGGAATTTTATTATGAGTCTCCTTACCTGAAACTTGGTCCTCATTCAGTCCAAACTCCGACTGAAAACAAATAAATAAAGTCATATTTCAATTAGTACCACAGGTACGTAGGTAGATAATAATTCAAGTAAATTTTGTGAGTTGTACCTAGGTCTCTAGTCTCTAAGTACCTCTTTGTGTTCCTAGTATTGCTTAATTGCTTTCCTACTATTGCTTAATTGCTTAAGCAATTGTGTTCCTATTATTGCTTAATTGCTTTCCTGAAACCAGAAACTGACGAGCAATAATTTTATTGGTGTGGACATTTCTGAATTTAGAGCCATGATAACTGATCGTACGTCCTACGAATTGCATCTTGAGATTACCCAAACATTCGCAGTTTTACAAAGAGGCTATGAAGCCAAGTAAAACCTCAGTTTTATCCGTAAAGTTAATGTAATCAAATGCTCCCTAACTACAGATAACATTCTCACATCGGCTTCTAATCCAAAATCGCAATAGTATCGGTGTCATCATTTACAGTCTGATTACCGTTGGCGTCTTTTGGCATCTTATTGAAGTTTTGAATGTGTTCTTATTGATGTCTATCTGCCTATTGAAGTGATCAAAGTGATCTTTAATGCGAAAGGTTGTTTTAATTTGTATTAATTTATTGTTTGTTTTCTGAAATTTATTTTTTATTAATCCGTGGAATACTTTCTCATTAGCACATCTTTTATTGACTTTTGGCTTAGATATTCATGTTTGATAGGTAATGTTTATTTCACTTTTTCCTCCGAAGGCAAATCTACCTAATCGACCGGCACTAAAAAAAGGTCCGTACCCCGGTCAAATCGGTTGTTCAAAACAGCCACGATACACTTGGAGTTGGTCTATCGGTTGAACGTATGGGTTAGTATCCGGATGATTTTTTGTGCTTGGTTAGTATCCGGATGATTTTTTGCGCTTGGTTAGTATCCGGATGATTTTTTGTGCTTGGTTAGTATCCGGATGATTTTTTGCGCTTGGTTAGTATCCGGATGATTTTTTGTGCTTGGTTAGTATCCGGATGATTTTTTGCGCTTGGTTAGTATCCGGATGATTTTTTGTGCTTGGTTAGTATCCGGATGATTTTTTGCGCTTGGTTAGTATCCGGATGATTTTTTGTGCTTGGTTAGTATCCGGATGATTTTTTGCGCTTGGTTAGTATCCGGATGATTTTTTGTGCTTGGTTAGTATCCGGATGATTTTTTGCGCTTGGTTAGTATCCGGATGATTTTTTGTGCTTGGTTAGTATCCGGATGATTTTTTGCGCTTGGTTAGTATCCGGATGATTTTTTGTGCTTGGTTAGTATCCGGATGATTTTTTGCGCTTGGTTAGTATCCGGATGATTTTTTGTGCTTGGTTAGTATCCGGATGATTTTTTGCGCTTGGTTAGTATCCGGATGATTTTTTGTGCTTGGTTAGTATCCGGATGATTTTTTGCGCTTGGTTAGTATCCGGATGATTTTTTGTGCTTGGTTAGTATCCGGATGATTTTTTGCGCTTGGTTAGTATCCGGATGATTTTTTGTGCTTGGTTAGTATCCGGATGATTTTTTGCGCTTGGTTAGTATCCGGATGATTTTTTGTGCTTGGTTAGTATCCGGATGATTTTTTGCGCTTGGTTAGTATCCGGATGATTTTTTGTGCTTGGTTAGTATCCGGATGATTTTTTGCGCTTGGTTAGTATCCGGATGATTTTTTGTGCTTGGTTAGTATCCGGATGATTTTTTGCGCTTGGTTAGTATCCGGATGATTTTTTGTGCTTGGTTAGTATCCGGATGATTTTTTGCGCTTGGTTAGTATCCGGATGATTTTTTGTGCTTGGTTAGTATCCGGATGATTTTTTGCGCTTGGTTAGTATCCGGATGATTTTTTGTGCTTGGTTAGTATCCGGATGATTTTTTGCGCTTGGTTAGTATCCGGATGATTTTTTGTGCTTGGTTAGTATCCGGATGATTTTTTGCGCTTGGTTAGTATCCGGATGATTTTTTGTGCTTGGTTAGTATCCGGATGATTTTTTGCGCTTGGTTAGTATCCGGATGATTTTTTGTGCTTGGTTAGTATCCGGATGATTTTTTGCGCTTGGTTAGTATCCGGATGATTTTTTGTGCTTGGTTAGTATCCGGATGATTTTTTGCGCTTGGTTAGTATCCGGATGATTTTTTGTGCTTGGTTAGTATCCGGATGATTTTTTGCGCTTGGTTAGTATCCGGATGATTTTTTGTGCTTGGTTAGTATCCGGATGATTTTTTGCGCTTGGTTAGTATCCGGATGATTTTTTGTGCTTGGTTAGTATCCGGATGATTTTTTGCGCTTGGTTAGTATCCGGATGATTTTTTGTGCTTGGTTAGTATCCGGATGATTTTTTGCGCTTGGTTAGTATCCGGATGATTTTTTGTGCTTGGTTAGTATCCGGATGATTTTTTGCGCTTGGTTAGTATCCGGATGATTTTTTGTGCTTGGTTAGTATCCGGATGATTTTTTGCGCTTGGTTAGTATCCGGATGATTTTTTGTGCTTGGTTGGTATCCGGATGATTTTTTGTGCTTGGTTAGTATCCGGATGATTTTTTGCGCTTGGTTAGTATCCGGATGATTTTTTGTGCTTGGTTGGTATCCGGATGATTTTTTGTGCTTGGTTAGTATCCGGATGATTTTTTGCGCTTGGTTAGTATCCGGATGATTTTTTGTGCTTGGTTGGTATCCGGATGATTTTTTGTGCTTGGTTAGTATCCGGATGATTTTCTCGGTCCGGTTTATGCCAGCTGAGGGTGAAGTTAAAGTGAGTAAAACCCCTGTCACTGAAGACCTTTGCCGTTATACAGTGACGTTAAATACAAACTTACCACCTTTTCTGTTCTATAAGACTAACTTACTACACCCAAGGCTAATACTAACACAAAGATTAGAAATATACCTAAATATATTACATAATGGTACCTAGGTCTGTATACCGGAAGTCCAAGTCTTCAGAAACACTTGAACTTTTTCAAGTGAAAACTTTACAAAGTTGTGACGTAGGCAGGAGCTTTGAATTTTCAAACTTTGAAAAACACGGAAGCTCTGATTTCATAATCATGGACTTGAGTCACGCTAGGATAAGTGAAAACTTTGTACACTATTTAGAGGTGTCTTCGTGCTTGAGCACAATGAGCACCTATTTATTATTCTTGTCTAGCACATTGCATATTTAAAATATTTACCAGGCACTCATACAAATTGAGTAATTTTGTTTGCGTAGGTACTCCACTACTCACCCTCACCACGTCTTACCTACCTGACTAGCCATTTTATAAAAGTGTAGGTACCTATTATTTTAGCTTTTATTTATTTCTTCCCTCTCCTTCTTTTCCTCTTCCTCCTCAGAAGTTATTCTCCCGCTTAGGACCATACATACCTTCATAAGGTATTATTCTCCTTCTCCTTCTTCTTCTCCTCCCCGTCTCCTCCTCCTCTTCCTCCTTTTTCTTTTTGTGCTTGAGCACAATGAGCACCTATTTATTATTCTTGTCTAGCACATTGCATATTTAAAATATTTACCAGGCACTCATACAAATTGAGAAATTTTGTTTGTAGATATATCTACAACCATTTTATAAAAGCGCTTTTTAGCTTTTATTTATTTATTTCCTCTCCTCCTCCTCCTCCTCCTCCTCCTCAGAAGTTATTCTCCCGCTTAGGACGATACCTTCAGAAGGTATTATTCTCCTTCTCCTTCTCCTTCTCCTTCTTCTTCTTCTTCTTCTTCTTCTTCTTCTTCTTCTTCTCCTTCTCCTCCCCGTCTCCTCCTCCTCTTCCTCCTTTTTCTTCTTCTTCTTTTTCTCCTCCTCCTCCTCCTTCTTCTTCTTCCCCCTTCTTCGTCTACTTATTTATCTTCCTAAATGGTACAACAATGGGTCTAGCAAAGCTCCAGAGCAAGCCAAATGAAACTTCCAGAAACAGCAGGGTGTAAAATACTAATACCTACCTAGGTTGGTACAACAATGGGTCTAGCAAAGCTCCAGAGCAAGCCAAATGAAACTTCCAGAAACAGCAGGGTGTAAAATACTAATACCTACCTACGTACCTGCCTAGGCATCAAAGTTCCAAAGAAATTCAATCTTTTTTCAAGTGCAGGCAAAAAGTTCATGCATACCCGTAAACGTATAAATTACACCAAAGTATACATTTCATGGCCTTTGTTTTTTACCCAAACACGACCCCATGGCGTGCACTTGCAACTTGTAGTGCAATTTATGCAAGTCCTTGAGATTGCATTTTCTGTTTTACGTAAGTCCCACGGAAGTGATGGCCTTGTAAATGCAATAGATCAGTTGCGCTTACTTGGGTGATGTTTTAAAGTCATAGAGCAGGAAAAATGAGGACCAACGGAATTTTTCTTTTTCTTCTACGACTTCTAGATCCCGAGATAAATCGATTAAAAAAATACCGGTAAATCGTGAACTTTGACGTCACTGCATACGCTCCCGTAGGCGATGACGTCACATCAAATGTCCCGAGCAAAGCTCCCATGCAGGCAACGCATTGATGTGTTTGTGCGCATACGTTTCTGCGCAGTTCTTTCTCATCCCCTAGCGCGCTTGCATAGTGGCGCTACCTAACGGACGAAAAAAACAACTGCGTAAAGTCTGACGTCACACATATTTGAACTCTTTCATTAGAACGAAAATGAAAAAAAAATGGAATTTTAGACCTTTTACATTTATTTTTTCGGAAATTTCACCTCAGATTTGGATTTTTCCCAACTTTTTACATAGGAATCGACCACTTATTTTTAATTTTTACCCATTTGCAACTGCTCCATTACCTACCCATGAAGGTAGGCAGGTAGGTAAGGTATTTATTATTTATATTTACTGACACACTTCCGAAAGTGTTGAAAAATTAGCTAGCAATGTTGGTGCCTACTTCAGTATAGTTGATAGGAAAGATTTTTACATGGTTTTTTCCTTCTCAAGCTGAGTTCACATTCACACAAATAGTCGACGACCGTCGATCGACATCGATCAACGGCTGTCGACTATGTGTGGACACAGCTTTGGATAGTTGGATATATAGTTGTAAATCTGTCCTAGGACAGGTACCACCGTGGGCGTTCATACAAATTGAGTTAAATACAGCATTTTCTAGAAGCAAAATGCAACATCCACTAATGTCAGGATTAAATGAAACCAGCAGGAAGCGCGTCCTTATCTCAAAATGCGAGGCCAATAGGGAGTGCGTAGATCGTCCAAATTCTCACAAAGCGTGAGGTAGAAGTAGAATGAAGGTAGAAAAAAGGACGTGACGTGATAACAGTGTGTTTCTACCTTTAAAGGTATGTGTATATACCTACTTACTCGTACCTATAAGAAGTGGGAGTCAAGCCAAATAAGGAAGACTTGACAACATCCTATCTAGATAAACTCCCCCCTAAGCCCTATATCCCTACATCTTTTGACTCTAGATATAGTCAAGACCCTATATCAACCCCTAGATCAGTCGTTCTCAAACTTTTTTGCATGGCGCCCCGTTTGGGCATATTCTCATTTTTTCACGCCCCTATTTATAGGTTTTATGAAATAACAAAACGAACCAACCTCAGTGGCCCAAGCAGTTAGCGCGGGAGGAATTTCAGAACTGGAGAGTACGTTTAATGACGTACCTAGGTAGAAAGGTAGGTATTATAGGGTACGTTTAATGACGTACCTAGGTAGAAAGGTAGGTATTATAGGTTATAGGGTACGTTTAATGACGTAGGTAAGAAGGTAGGTATTATAGGTTATAGGGTACGTTTAATGACGTATGTAGGTAGGAAGGTAGGTGTAAATTTAGTGACGTAAGAAACAGTATCAAGTACCTACCTACGACTAAGTACTTTCATAAAATAATAAGAAGTACCTACGTAACACGGTGTAAATTTAATCTGAATGGTAAGTAAGAAGTACTTACAAGTACCTCTCAGATAAGGTTTAAATTTTTATGACATAGCGTAGGTTTTTGATACGAAGAGTAGAGCTTAATGTTCCTGAAAGCAAGTTTAAACTTTGCACTTTGAATTTCGCAATGTTCTGACGTCATCGTATAACCACATATTATAATGGTCTTGCAATGTTTTTTTTTTTTATGTTTTTCCTCTGTTTACGTCATAACTTGCAAAAACAAGTGTGAAACAATTATTATAAAGTACCTACTTATAAAGTGGTTCACGGGACAGATAGGTGCAGCTTGGGTGAGCTACATATTTTATGAAGGGGGAATTATGAGTCTCCTTACCTGAAACTTGGTCCTCATTCAGTCCAAACTCCGACTGAAAACAAATAAATAAAGTCATATTTCAATTAGTACCACAGGTACGTAGGTAGATAATAATTCAAGTAAAATTTGTGAGTTGTACCTAGGTCTCTAGTCTCTAAGTACCTCCTTGTGTTCCTACTTCCTACTCTTGCTTGATTGCTTTCCTGAAACCAGAAACTGACGAGCAATGATTGCTGTGGACATTTCTGAATTTAGAGCCATGATAACTGATCGTACGTCCTACGCATTGCATCTTGAGATTACCCAAACATTCGCAGTTTTACTAAGAGGCTATGAAGCCAAGTAAAACCTCAGTTTTATCCGGAAAGTTAATGTAATCAAATGCTCCCTAACTACAGATAATATTCTCACATCGGCTTCTAATCCAAAATCAATTGATCACGATTTCGAGGGCATTTTTTTTTTTTTTTTTTTAATATTTGTTTCAACATATGTACCTCCTCAGACTCATAACTACCAAAGAAAACGCTTCCATTTTACTGCTATTTCACCATTACTACGAGTACTAACTGAATATTTGATTCGATCAGGCAACTTGTTTTGATCAGGCAACTGGTGGCTTTTGTTTCAAAATTAAAAAGACTATAACTGAAGAAAACCTGTGATCTAGAGCTGTCTAGCTGAATAGCTATATCTATCTGAAAAAGCTCAAAATAATACCTACCGAATTCTCAATTGGAAGTGGAATGCTATTAGGTTCTGATTTTCTGAATGACTTTCACAAGTTTAAGAAAGGCGGAATACGACATCTATATCAGCATGACCACAAAAAGGATACTGATCTAACTTATCTGCCTAATTTAATTCTTCATTTCACTTGGTAACTAGGTAATCAAGAACAAATACCATCAATTAATGCATCAATGATACACTCAACTGGTTTGACACAGCTTCCAATATCATTCCTCAGCCTGGTGAGGTGGTCAGCTGGTCAGAATTCTCAATTGGAAGTGGAATGCTATTAGGTTCTGATTTTCTGAATGACTTTCACAAGTTTAAGAAAGGCGGAATACGACATCTATCTCAGCATGACCACAAAAATGATACTGATCTAACTTATCTGCCTAATTTAATTCTTCATTTTACTTGGTAACTAGGTAATCAAGAACAAATACCATCAATGCATCAATGATACACTCAACTGGTTTGACACAGCTTCCAATATCATTCCTCAGCCTGGTGAGGTGGTCAGGTGGTGAATTTTTCAGCGCCTACTTTTCTCTTTCTTTACATATTCCTTCAGAATATAATTAACCCTCAAAGGTTGTTCAACTTAGGAGGCCGATTACTTACCGATACGGTTCGCACATCATATTGAAGTGTCAGTCTTCTCAGTCTGGAATATTCAGAGTTATATCTATCACTATCTTCAATAGTATCGGTGTCATCATTTACAGTCTGATTACCGTTGGCGTCTTTTGGCATCTTATTGAAGTTTTGAATGTGTTCTTATTGATGCCTATCTGCCTATTGAAGCGATCAAAGTGATCTTTAATCCGAAAGGTTGTATTAATTTATTGTTTGTTTTCTGAAATTTATTTTTTATTAATCCGTGGAATACTTTCTCATTAGCACATTTTTTATTGACTTTTGGCTTAGATATTCATGTTTGATAGGTACCTAATGTTGATTTCACTTTTTCCTCCGAAGGCAAATCTACCTAATCGACCGGCACTAAAAAAAGGTCCGTACCGCGGTCAAATCGGTTGTTCAAAACAGCCACGATACACTTGGAGTTGGTCTATCGGTTGAACGTATGTACCTATCATCAACTGCACTTTTTTTATTTTCTATATTTTCCTTTGAAGATTTGTGAGTTTTTAGATAGGTTTCGTAATTCTGTTAAAAGACAAAACCCTTTAAAAAATGTTTATAAAAACTAGACGTATTTTACGAATTTGCGCACCAAAATTCACGAATAATACGGACCTCCCGATTGGCCGCGTGTATAAACCGTTCATAAAAAACGTTTGAAGACAATAATTATAAAAGAACACTTTGTTGTTAAGATTCAATTTTTCCACCTTCAAAAAGAAAGCACAAGTGACGCCCAGATTATTCTTTGTCTCGCTATGGTTATCATGGTCACAGAGGTGATTATGCAAATTAATTCCTCACACAATATGATATTAAAATAGAGTCACTCAACAAAACAGGGAAATAAAAAACTTCAAAATCCAACGAAGTTTGTTGATAATTTTAAATTCAGTACCGTTGTTTTTTCCCCCGAAATTTTTTTGGAGGCAAGCCCAGAAAAAAACCGTCGGATAATAATTATTCGTATATCGTAAAATGTTTACCTAAATGTAACTATGCTTCTAGTTTTGTGTAGAATTTATTGATTTATTTGCGTTATAAATAAAATGCTTGTTTTTTATACCTACCTATTGTGCGACTTGTTCAATTAAAATTGGCATCAATCATGATATATTTGTACCTATCTGGTTCTAGAATTTAAGTGCATTCTGACATTTTCCATTTAGCAGTGTTAAAACTCTTACCTAGTTGTTTATTTGATTTACAAGTAAGGAAAAAGTATTGTGTATTTACTATTTTCTATCCAATGAGGTATAACTGAAGAAAACCTGTGATCTAGAGCTGTCTAGCTGAATAGCTATATCTATCTGAAAAAGCTCAAAATAATACCTACCTATTATATTATCCGTAGATTCATAACGTAGAGATGATGTTTGTAACCAGACATCAAAATAATATCACCCCAAAGACCTTAAGCACTCCAAGACTACGACTAGGTATTCAATATTGGACCATAACGCACTCACCAGGTTAATCGTCACCACAAGATCTTGCGGCGTATGTTTCTTCTTCGGGTTCTTCTGTGCCGCAGGTCTAGGTGGAGGAGGTGCTGCTGTTACTTGTGGCGGTAATTTATGCGGTGGTGTGGCTGCAGGTTTGCCGCCCTTGTTCTGACCCTTCTGAGCGGTAGGCACACTTTTGACGGCCGTTTTCTGGGATTCCTTGTTCTTATTGAGAGCGTTCTTCTGGGCGACAGTCGGTGTTTTGTCTCGAACTTGTTGAGTTTTCTGCGCCAGATGGCCGGCGTCTGTGGATTTGCCTCGAGCCTGAAACAGAAAACAAGTTAGTTTAGAATTAAAACTAAATTTTACTGTAGCCAGCGGTGATAACACGTTGAATAGATCACTGCTGTTGAGCAACTTTGCGCTTGGTTAGTATCCGGATGATTTTTTGTGCTTGGTTAGTATCCGGATGATTTTTTGCGCTTGGTTAGTATCCGGATGATTTTTTGTGCTTGGTTAGTATCCGGATGATTTTTTGTGCTTGGTTAGTATCCGGATGATTTTCTCGGTCCGCTTTATGCCAGCTGAGGGTGAGGTTAAAGTGAGTAAAACCCCTGTCACCGAAGACCTTTGCCGTTATACAGTGACGTTAAATACAAACTTACCACCTTTTCTGTTCTATAAGACTAACTTACTACACCCAAGGCTAATACTAACACAAAGATTAGAAATATACCTAAATATATTACATAATGGTACCTAGGTCTGTATACCGGAAGTCCAAGTCTTCAGAAACACTTGAACTTTTTCAAGTGAAAACTTTACAAAGTTGTGACGTAGGCAGGAGCTTTGAATTTTCAAACTTTGAAAAACACGGAAGCTCTGATTTCATAATCATGGACTTGAGTCACGCTAGGATAAGTGAAAACTTTGTACACTATTTAGAGGTGTCTTCGTGCTTGAGCACAATGAGCACCTATTTATTATTCTTGTCTAGCACATTGCATATTTAAAATATTTACCAGGCACTCATACAAATGGAGAAATTTTGTTTGCGTAGGTACTCCACTACTCACCACGTCTTACCTACCTGACTAGCCATTTTATAAAAGTAGGTATATATATATTTTAGCTTTTATTTATTTCTTCCCTCTCCTTCTTCTCCTCTTCCTCCTCAGAAGTTATTCTCCCGCTTCGGACCATACATACCTTCATAAGGTATTATTCTCCTTCTCCTTCTCCTTCTTCTTCTTCTCCTCCCCGTCTCCTCCTCCTCTTCCTCCTTTTTCTTCTTCTTCTTTTTCTCCTCCTCCTTCTTCTTCTTCCCCCTTCTTCGTCTACTTATTTATCTTCCTAAATGGTACAACAATGGGTCTAGCAAAGCTCCAGAGCAAGCCAAATGAAACTTCCAGAAACAGCAGGGTGTAAAGTACTAATAGGTACCTACCTAGGTATCAAAGTTCCAAAGAAATTCAATCTTTTTTCAAGTGCAGGCAAAAAGTTCATACCTACCCGTAAACGTATAAATTACACCAAAGTATACATTTCATGGCCTTTGTTTTTTACCCAAACACGACCCCATGGCGTGCACTTGCAACTTGTAGTGCAATTTATGCAAGTCCTTGAGATTGCATTTTCTGTTTTACGTAAGTCCCACGGAAGTGATGGCCTTGTAAATGCAATAGATCAGTTGCGCTTACTTGGGTGATGTTTTAAAGTCATAGAGCAGGAAAAATGAGGACCAACGGAATTTTTCTTTTTCTTCTACGACTTCTAGATCCCGAGATAAATCGATTAAAAAAATACCGGTAAATCGTGAACTTTGACGTCACTGCATACGCTCCCGTAGGCGATGACGTCACATCAAAGGTCCCGAGCAAAGCTCCTTCGCAGGCAACACATTAATGTGTTTGTGCGCATACGTTTCTGCGCATTTCTTTCTGCTCCTCCACAAGCGTGCTTGCATACTGGCGCTACCTAGCGGACGAAAAAAACAACTGCGTAAAGTCTGACGTCACACATATTTGACTCTTTCATTAGAACGAAAAATGAAAAAAAATGGAATTTTAGACCTTTTACATTTATTTTTTCGGAAATTTCACCTCAGATTTGGATTTTTCCCAACTTTTTACATAGGAATCGACCACTTATTTTTAATTTTTACCCATTTGCAACTGCTCCATTACCTACCCATGAAGGTAGGCAGGTAGGTAAGGTATTTATTATTTATATTTACTGACACACTTCCGAAAGTGTTGAAAAATTAGCTAGCAATGTTGGTGCCTACTTCAGTATAGTTGATAGGAAAGATTTTTACATGGTTTTTTCCTTCTCAAGCTGAGTTCACATTCACACAAATAGTCGCCAGCCGTCGATCGATGTCGATCAACGGCTGTCGACTATGTGTGGACACCAGTACTGATACACCTACATTTTATAGGTAAGTATAGCACATTGCATACTTTCGATATTACTTGGCGTTCATACAAATTGAGTTAAATACAGCATTTTCTTGAAGCAAAATGCAACATCCACTAATGTCAGGATTAAATAAAACCAGCAGGAAGCGCGTCCTTATCTCAAGATGCGAGGCCACTAGGGAGTGCGTAGATCGTCCAAATTCTCACAAAGCGTGAGGTAGAAGTAGAATGAAGGTAGAAACAAACTACCATCACGCCACATCACATTAATTAAGTGAGCTCATAGGGAGTCAGAAAGATGTAGTTCAAAGTTTTCCCAGAGTATTGTAGGTAATCTCGTTCAGGACAGCCACGTATGTAGTATCTCGTCATGTGAGCTCAGTAGTATCTCGTGACGTGACGTGATAACAGTGTGTTTCTACCTTTAAAGGTATGTGTATACCTACTTACTCGTACCTATAAGAAGTGGGAGTCAAGCCAAATAAGGAAGACTTGACAACATCCTATCTAGATAAACTCCCCCCTAAGGCCCTATATATCCCTACATCTTTTGACTCTAGATATAGTCAAGACCCTATATCAACCCCTAGATCGAGATAAAGGAAAGGTTTACGTGACAACTTTCGCCATGGAAAACTTTCTGGCGTTGTCTATATAGTTCTAGAACTTGAAAAATGAACAACGTAACAGATAAGGGTTGCAAGTTGCGATAGTTTGGAAAGTTTGTGAAATGCAGCCGGGGCGTGCAACGGAAGGCGTGCAATGTGCGATAAGCAAGTCTACTGGATGATTAATTGAGGAAGAACATTTTCTGGATAGAAGGTTAGAACTGGATGACAACATTACCACTACCCATGCAAGTCTTGCTCCACTCACAGTAGGTACGTTGAACGAAAAGGTCAAATATTTTACAGGTGCCAGCCTAAGTTCGTTTGGAGGGTAGTGGGTCTGTCTTGTAAGCGCTAGGTCGCGGGTGGGATTCCCACCCTGGGGCGGATTGTATCCTAAACAAAGAAGGTTTGTTCTCGGAAAGGCTGTCTTTCTCCTATCATTTACTCCGTATTCACAAATCAAAATCGAAATAAAGATACCAATCTACCTATTTACCTACTTTCACATCCCACAATACACACTTTGTTCTGCGTTCTTTTCAAGAGTGTGAAGACATAAATTTATTTGGAGCCCCAATACCATTCGTAAAGTAGAAACTAGAAACAGATAAGGGTTGCAAGTTGCGATAGTTTGAAAAGTTTGTGAAATGCAGCCGCGGCGTGCAACGGAAGGCGTGCAATGTGCGATAAGCAAGTCTACTGGATGATTCATTGAGGAAGAACATTTTCTGGATAGAAGGTTAGAACTGGATGACAACATTACCACTGCTCATGCAAGTCTTGCTCCAGTCACAGTAGGTACGTTGAACGAAAAGGTCAAATATTTTACAGGTGCCAGCCTAAGTTCGTTTGGAGGGTAGTGCGTCTGTCTTGTAAGCGCTAGGTCACGGGTGGGATTCCCACCCTGGGGCGGATTGTATCCTAAGCAAAGAAGGTTGGTTCTCGGAAAGGCTGTCTTTCTCCTATCATTTACTTCATATTCACAAATCAAAATCGAAATAAAGATACCAATCTACCTAGTTACCTATTTTCACATCCCAATACACACTTTGTTCTACGTTTCAAGAGTGTGAAGACATAAATTTATTTGGAGCCCCAATACCATTCGTAATCGACTACAAAATCATAATCTTCCATCAAATATGAGTGCTCTGGAATCCATTTCTAACGTGTTTGACTTCAAGTTTATTATTTTTATATCCACGATGATAAAAACACTTCTGCTCATGTGAATGAACAAACGCAAGATTAGAAATATGAGTGCTCTGGAATCCATTTCTAACGTGTTTGACTTCAAGTTTATTATTTTTATATCCACGATGATAAAAACACTTCTGCTCGTGTGAATGAACAAACGCAAGATTAAGATGAAGTTTCGAAAAATAATAATTTTCACAACCAGCAATAACAACAGCAACAAGGGTGGTGGCAGAGCATTTCGTTCTTCTTTTTCTAAATTAACGCTTCCCCGAATTTTGACCACAGAAGAAGTGTTGCGATCTGAAGGTCTGGACGTGCCAAAGTGGGCCCCTAGCCATTTGGTGAAAATGTTCAAGTCATGAAGAAATATGCTCATTAGATTCATGGATTGATCACGATTTCAAGGGCAATTTTTTTTTAATGTTGAATTTGTTTCAACATATGTACCTCCTCAGACTCATAACTACCAAAGAAAACGCTTCCGTTTTATTGCTATTTCACCATTACTACGAGTACTAACTGAATATTTGATTCGATCAGGCAACTTGTTTCAGGTGGTTGCTTATCACAAATCAATCAAAATAAAAAAGATGTTAAGATAAAGTGTGTAAGCATAGAGCAGTGACACTATCACACTCACAGAACGAATAAATTAATGTTTCTTTTCTTTCTGCTTCGAACATTATTATTGTCGAGGTAGAATCGAAATTGGGGTAGGTTGGAGGGGCTGTGGAGGGGAGGGGGTAGGATTGGGGGGGCAA
>NW_007377966.1:120359-126907 GCF_000475195.1 Diaphorina citri | reverse complement strand
GTAGGATTGGGGGGCAAGGGGGGGGGGAGCTCCAGATCCGATTATCATTGAGGCAGAAAAATGTATCAGTTCCGAATTTCGTGGCCCACTCATCACGCAAATATTCATCGTTCCTATCATATCAGAATCTCGCCACCCCCGCATTTATCGGGGATCTCTCCATTTCATATCTTTCCGTTCTTTGGTGTTGAATCATTCCAAGTATTTTCCATTCGTTTGATTCATTTTTGCAGTTTTCGGTTCCTTCCTTTTTTGCTGGAACCTTTTCCTGACATCCCGTCAAGTGACTTTGAGGATTTCTGATTTTGTGCTTTCTTTGTGTAGTGTGTAGATTAGTGACTTTTTAAAAATGGTAAGCTTCCACCCTTGAGTTGGATTTTTTTTCTCACCTTCCTGCTTCCTACTTAACTATAAGTTCTTCAGTACTCTGTTCTAGGGGTTTGTTAACCCGAATCTAAGGGTTTATTAAGGGTAGCTAAGGGTAACCCGAATCTAAGGGTTTATTTAGTAACTCATTTATTGGACATGACTTGTTAACAATTCTCTCAAACTTTTGGTTCCAGGCTGATCAGGATTTGGACCAGGAACAAATTAACAGTGAGTACCAGTACCTAATTCGTAGATATCTAACCACTCTATTTGTCGACCTTATTGCAACTACGGTCAAACTTTCTTGACTTGGCGGAGTGGAGCGCTGCCGCGCTCCTTAATTTAGTAATTAAAATTTAAAATCTTTTTGCCTATTTTTACTTTTACGTACAACGTACATAGATTGAGCCAATAGCTAGAACAACAATAAAATATGTAGAAAGTGGTAGTTAAAAGTAATATGTAGGTAGGTATTCAAAATAAGTCAATCCCTTGCATTAATTCCTCCAAGATCAACATTACGAAGGAACGTGGGTAATTATCAAATTATCACAGATTTTGTATGCCATCATACTTTGTGTGAGCTTTTGTATGCAGTTTTCTAATTCAATTATTTCCACCTGATTAAACTTGTCACAGATGATAGCTATACCTACATAGTTATAGGATATTATTATTTACCTGCTCATTAATCTGTATTTTGTATTTTAGCCAAAAATATTCACAATTTCCATTCAATTTGTTTAGGCACTGGAAGTGTTGTAAATTTTACAACTTTTGTATGCGTAATTTATTGTTTTGTTTGAATTTTTATTTATTACCTACTCACTTGGAATAATCAAATCATTATTTACAATATTTACCAGTAGGTACATACCTACATAATTTTAATATTATGTAGATACTAAATTGTACTATTTCACAATGTTTTTATCATTCTATCATGTGTAGTTTTCTCCAAACAATTTAAAAAAAGAAACATTCAGTCGATATTTCAGTTCTTTTGAAGAAATGCTTATGTATTTCGTATTTTAGCCAAAAATATTCACAATTTCCATTCAATTTGTTTAGGCACTGGAAGTGTTGTAAATTTTACAACTTTTGTACGAGTAATTTATTGTTTTGTTTGAATTTTTATTTAATACCTACTCACTTGGAATAATCAAATCATTATTTACAATATTTACCAGTAGGTACATAATACCTACATAATTTTAATATTATGTACTAAATTGTACTATTTCACAATGTTTTTATCATTCTATCATGTACTATATACTCACCATATGATACAGAGGTGTTATGAACAGGTATTGTTTTAACATTCCTGATGTTAATCATATGTTAGTAAAACATAGATTCTTTCAGGGAAAGTAGGGGAAATGCTGTTACAGTAACAGTCTTTTTTGTTTCAAATAACACTATGATAACATACTGTCTGGGGTGTAGTTTTCTCTAAACAATTTGAAAAAAGAAACATTCAGTCGAGATTTCAGTTCTTTTGAAGAAATGCTTCTTTTGTTCATTTTATGATAGCACAAACTTACGTTCATAATTTTCTTCTTCTTCCTAGCATTTTCAATATGTTTCTTGTTCATATTTTCAATTCCAGTACTTTCCCAACTTAATATTGTGTAGATAGGTATTTCTGTTTCCAACAGATTGTATATTTTATATTTCTTAACATATTGTTTCACAATTCTTTCTCATCTTCATATCCAATGTTTTCTTTATTAGGTATATTTCTGTTTTCAATGTTGGATTTCTCAATATTGTCTTGTCCCACCAGCAGAGATTTCTTGATTTTCTTTTTTTACTCTCTGATGTTGTACTTGTATTTCTGCGTTTTTCCTCTCTAGAACGATTTCTAGTTCCTCTCTTGTTGATGCTTCGTTTTTCCATTTCTCTCTCCATCAAAGATCAAAAAGCTTTCTTGATCATATCATTCTATTCTATACCTTTTCATTTCTCTCTCGCTTTCTTCATTGTCATACTTTTTTCGTTTTTCCTATCCTCAGGTCCCGCCCTTTTAAATGTTGTGTTTCTCTCTCCATCAGTGATCATATAGAGCTTTCTATTTTCTATAAAATCGTATCGTTTTGATCTTAACAAGCCAAACTTTGGGCAGTCCATCAATACATTTTATTGATTGTTTTTACTTTCTATTACTACAGTTATAGCGAAGCTCTACTAGTAATGAGAAGGTATTGCAATCGGTCCAAATTTTCAAAATCGGGAGATGGGTGGAACTATCCGTTTTGGGGTCCCCTGAATCCAAAAAAGTGGTTTTTAGCCCATGGTTTATACTTATGTTTCTCTCTGTATTTGCTTTCATGGCCTTTGTTTTTTACCCAAACACGACCCCATGGCGTGCACTTGCAACTTGTAGTGCAATTTATGCAAGTCCTTGAGATTGCGTTTTCTGTTTTACGTAAGTCCCACGGAAGTGGCCTTGTAAATGTATCGCTCTGAATGGTAAAGATGATGATCTCTTTGCAGTCATGTTGAATTGTATTTATAAGTTGTCGTCCAAGTATGAATGCATTGGTATCAAACAACTTGACACGATTCTCAATTACTTCGAAGATCTAACGCCTCAAAATATCAAGAAAACAGAAACGTGTTTCAAAGTCATAGAGCAGGAAAAATGAGGACAAACGGAATTTTTCTTTTTCTTCTACGACTTCTAGATCCCGAGATAAATCGATTCTTTCATTAGAACGGAAAATTTAAAAAAAATGGAATTTTAGACCTTTTACATTTATTTTTTCGGAGTTTTGACCTCAGATTTAGATTTTTTCCAACTTTTTACATAGGAATCGACCACTTATTTTTAATTTTTACCCATTTGCAACTGCTCCATTACCTACCCATGAAGGTAGGCAGGTAGGTAAGATTAATTAGGTATATTTACTGACACACTTCCGAAAGTGTTGAAAAATTAGCTAGCAATGTTGGTGCCTACTTCAGTATAGTTGATGGGAAAGATTTTTCCTTCTTGCGGGCCGCAAAAATGAGCTCGCGGGCCGCATGCGGCCCGCGGGCCGCGGGTTGGACAAGCCTGGTATAACTATACCTACCTGGTCACCGGATCAAAGTAAAATGTCC
Organism: Diaphorina citri; assembly: GCF_000475195.1. Lineage (NCBI taxonomy): Eukaryota > Metazoa > Arthropoda > Insecta > Hemiptera > Psyllidae > Diaphorina > Diaphorina citri. The sequence continues at coordinate 123,430 of NW_007377966.1, read as the reverse complement.
GCTAGAAAATACATTTACCGCCAGCCGCCAGCCTAGTTAGCTTGGTTGGTAGCGCGTCTGCCTTGTGAGCGCTATAGGTCGCGGGTTCGGCTGGCTTTCCTGTCTTCCTTCTCTCTTCGTTTTCGGGACGATAAGACCTTGGCAGTTTTGCAGTTCCCAACTATCAAACTTCAAAAAAATACATAGTCCCCCAGTAAATACATATATAGGTACACAGACAACATAGGGTGGCTGTACCAGTAGTCGATCATTTTTCACGTTTTTAAGTTTCAATTAGCTCTGGTTCTATTGTTGGACATTGTTATATTTTAATTTTGGTGTCAAATTAAAGCTAAGAGTTCAAATTTTTTATGTATCTTATTTTTTATAGCAATATCTTTTGTTTTTATGCTTTTTTTATAGCTCAAACTTATTTTTCAGAAAAGCACTAGTTCTCGATCAGTGTGTATCTAATTTCGATCAAAAAATGCACTAGTTCTCGATCACCTGTTCTAGTTGTTGATCATTGCATTGCACTAGTTGTCGATCATTTGTGATTTCATATAGTTTATTGGGCTGTTGCAAGGAAAAGTTATAGTTTAGAATTAAATTTAATCAGAATTCTTATTTTCACCAACATTCTTTGGGAAAAATTGAATAAATTGATATACCGACCTATTATGCTGCTGGATCTACATGGTTGACAATAAAACAATGACTTTTCTATTCCCGATCAAATTGGCCGACAATAAAATCACTATGTCCGAAATCTTGATCAAAATTATCGAATATAAAAACACCATGTATTAGTAGTCGATCAGACTGATCGTTTATGGAATTACCATGTTTCGATCAAATCAAAGTTCGGTCGAGAATTGAAACCACTGGTTATAATGATGATCAAAAGAGTGATCGACTTTAAAAAATGTGGAAAAAACCTGTTTTTAATGTTGATCAATAATTAATTACTTAATAAATGATTAAATAATACACTTACCAATGAAAAGTGAAGTTTAAAATGAAGTTCACACCTTATATTTTCACTTTACACACACTTTGAACACTTTACATAACGGGAATCAAGAAAAAACTCTTTGCCAAGATCGTGTCTTGAAACTGCACAAAACACATCCTCCCTCTGCAAATTCCAAAAACACACCGATTTTTTTTTTCAAAATGATTTTTTATAATGAAGAAAAATTTGAATTTGGCGCCTTTTTTTACAGTAGTATCAAAACAACACGAATATTCAAAAAATGTTATCAGAAATTAAATAGGATATACGTTTATAGCTTAAAATTAACTAAACATGACCGAGTGATCGACTACTGGTGTAAAGTCGACTACTGGTACATTCACCCTATGTATACGTAGTTAGATACCTACCTAATACATATTTGCCCATCGCATCGTAACGTTTCTACCTATCTGCCTACCTATTGCGGTGTTTTTTTTTTTTTACGATTTACAAATTAAAATTCTCCTCTCCTTGTCCCTCAATCTCTCTCTCCCTCTCCAACCTCCTCCTCCTCCTCCTCCTCCTCCTCTCTCGTGACCAAATAACCAGTCGAATATTTTTTTGTCAATAAAACTGTTCACAATTTGTACCTCTTATCATGAAAACAAGGAGAGAGAGAGAGAGAGAGAGGAGGAGGAGGACAGTGAAAAATTGAGACAAAATAAGGGAAGGAGGGAAGGGAGAGAAAGAGGAGGAAATTTTCAATTTGTAAATACCTACCGCGAAATGATCCCTCCTCTCCCCCTTTTTTGGAGCGGTCAACACCCCACTTGGTTGGAGGGGTCAACCATAAATCTTTGTTCAAATATACCTAGGCACCTACCTGCTGCCTACATAATATATAGTTACATAATAAATTTCGTGTAGGTACTTAATATTTTATTATTGTCGACCTACCAACCACAGTGGTGTAGTGGTTAGCACGGTGCGGACTCTGGATCTGGAGGTTGGTGGTTCGAGTCCAAGTCAAGACATAAAATTTAGACAAGCATTGTGACAAGCAATTTATGCTCAACACAATTAAAATTTCTTCTCATTATTGCCTACCTTGTCACAGATTATAACAAGTTACTTCATTGCCACTATCCCTTTTAAATTGCCTTCCTCCTTCTCAGGTCACGGCTACATCCCCACATCCAGTCTAAGGGAAATCCTGGCGGCTCTTGATGAACAACTAACACCTGATCAATTGGATGAGATGATTGAAGAAATTGATACGGACGCCTCAGGAACAGTCGATTTTGATGGTGAGTTTGATGAGCGTCAAGCCGCAGGTTCGATTCCCGCCCGAGGCAAAATATCTACTCAACAGATAGGTAAAGTTCGTTCTTAGAACGGCTATGGCTGCTAGCTTTCTCTAAAGTAGTTACTCAATTGTACTCACTAGGCCAAGTTCACTTCATAAAAGACGAACTTTGACTCTTCCAGAAATCGAACCTAGAACCTCCGGTGTGCAAGCCTCGTGTGATATCCACTCGGGCCACGAAAAGGGGGGGTTGGTGCTAGAATTTCACAAATTTACTGAGAAATCTTAAATTTTCTATGTTGAAACGTTTTTCATGCTTTTTTTTGCCTAATACATACTGAACGTTTTTCCCCTCTCTTTTCTCTTTTTTTCCAGAGTTCATGGAAATGATGACTGGGGATTAAAAATAATAACTTTCCAAACCGTACATACAGGGTGTCCCTCTGTCATCTAAAATAATAACTTTCCAAACCGTACATACAGGGTGTCCCTCTGTCATCTATGAAACCGGGACAGAATTCGACAGGATTTTCAATATGTGAATGGCGAAAAGACAAGGGATAATTGGGAAATGAGTTGGTAATTATTATGGGATAGGAGGTTTTACCTACTATACCTACACCTACGTTGTGTGATCATTGCACTTGTTTTACCTGATTAACTTGATATAAATTTAATTATCTACCTATTTAATTTTGTACAATCTAGGGTCCAAAGAAACATCAATATTGATTTTTTTTTTTTTTTTTTTTTATTAAACTGACTTTGGGGTGTTTTTTCCTTTCCCTTTGAATCACTGGTATTTTTAATTTTTTTCTTCTTTTTCAC
>NW_007377966.1:112968-119666 GCF_000475195.1 Diaphorina citri | reverse complement strand
GAGGGAGAGAGAGAGAGAGAGAGAGAGAGAGAGAGAGAGAGAGAGAGGGAGAGAAGAAGGAAGAGAGATAAGTAAGAGAAGAAGAGAGGGAATGGAGCAATTGCAAATGGGTAAAAATTATTAATAAATGGTCGATTCCTATGTAAAAAGTTGGGAAAAATCCAAACCTGAGGTCAAAACTCCGATAAAATAACTGTAAAAGGTCGAAAATTCAATTTTTATTTTCCGTCAGAGTCCTGAACTCTGACGTCAGACTTCAGGAGATGTGCAGAAACGTATCCGCACAAACATGAATTGCGCACAAATGCATGCGAACAAACAGATTAATGTGTTGCCTACGAGTGAGCTTTGCTCGGGACATTTGATGTGACGTCATCGCACACGGGAGGGTATTGAGGGTATGCCGTGACGTCAGAGTAAATTTTGTATGTATGTATGAGTTCTAAGAAATGTTTTACATAAAAGCAGAAATGAGTAACTAGTAACTAGTAGTTCCTAAATACCCTACAAGTAGGTACCTACGTACGTTTTATGCAAATGCAAATCTGTATACAGTGTCTTGTGTATAATGTAAATAAATGTAATATATGTATATTACCTATGTAATAAAGTACCTACACGTTATTTGCATTTTAGATTTCAGTCTGCAATCCAACAGTATAAAGCTACCTACCTAAAGTTGTAGGTGCACGTACATCCTACAATCCTACATACGAGTAATTTATTACGAGTATTAGGTACTTATACATATTTACCTACATCATAATATTCATAATAATCATATAATTATTGGTGGGGAAAAAAGATGTTTTAGAGAGGGAGAGAGAGAAGGGAAGAGAGAAAGAGAGGGAAAAAGAGATAGACAAGGAGAAAAGAAGTATCATTCCCAGGGAAGAAAAAAAAATATGAAACATTATCCCTGAAATAATAAAGGGATAATGTTTTTTTATGTAGGTACTTACATAGGGTTTAAGACAAAAATACCTAGGTATTAGGTACATACTTAAACAATGCAATATGGAAGTGTGCGATTTCTATATAGATAATAAATTAAGGCTACCATTACCAAAAATATAATTAGAAGATCTAATAAATTAATGAAAAGTAAAAAAAAAAAAGAAACTAAATCAAGCAATAAGTAGGTAGATAAATAATGTTCACAATCAGTACTGCTTATCATGAAAACAAGGAGAGAGAGAGAGAGAAAGAGGAGGACAGTGAAAAATTGAGACAAAATAAGGGAAGGAGGGAAAGGGAGAGAAAGAGGAGGAAATTTTCAATTTGTAAATACCTACCGCGAATTGATCCCTCCTCTCCCCCTTTTTTGGAGCGGTCAACACTCCACTTGGTTGGAGGGGTCGACCATAAATCTTTGTTCAAATATACCTACATAGTTACATAATAAATTTCGTGTAGGTAGGTACCTAATATTTTATTATTGTCGACCTACCAACCACGGTGGTGTAGTGGTTAGCACGGTGCGGACTCTGGATCTGGAGGTTGGCGGTTCGAGTCCAAGTCAAGACATAAAATTTAGACAAGCATTGTGACAAGCAAGTTATGCTCAACACAATTAAAATTCAATCTCGCCACCCCCGCATTTATCGGGGATCTCTCCATTTCATATCTTTCCGTTCTTTGGTGTTGAATCATTCCAAGTATTTTCCATTTGTTTGATTCATTTTTGGAGTTTTCGGTTCCTTCCTTTTTTTTGCTGGAACCTTTTCCTGACATCTCGTCACGTGACTTTGAGGATTTCTGATTTTGTGCTTTCCTTGTGTAGTGTGTAGATTAGTGAGTTTTTAAAAATGGTAAGCTTCCACCCTTGTGTTGGATTTTTTTCTCACCTTCCTGCTTCCTACTTAACTATAAGTTCTTCAGTACTCTGTTCTAGGGGTTTGTTAACCCGAATCTAAGGGTTTATTTAGTAACTCGTTTATTGGACATGACTTGATAATAACGATTCTCTCAAACTTTTGGTTACAGGCTGATCAGGATTTGGACCAGGAGCAAATTAACAGTAAGTACCTACCAATACCTAATTAGTAGATAATGTAGATATCTATCCACTCTATTTGTCGACCTTGTTGCAACTATACGGTCAAACTTTCTTGACTTGGCGGAGTGGAGCGCTGCCGCGCTCCTTACTTTAGTACCTAATTACATTTTAAATATTTTTGCCTATCTTTACTTTTACGTACAACGTACATAGATTGAGCTAGAGCAACAATAAAATAGAAAGTGGTAGTTAAAAGCAATATGTACTTATGTAGGTATTCCAAATAAGTCAATCCCTTGCATTAATTCCTCCAAGATCAACATTACGATGGAACGTAGGTACCTAATTATCAAATTATCACAGATTTTGTGTGAGCTTTTGTATGCAGTTTTCTAATTCAATTATTTCCACCTGATTAAACTTGTCACAGATGATAGCTATACCTCCTACATAGTTATAGGATATTACAAATTATTTACCTGCTCAATAATCTGTATTTCTATCTTGTTTTCCTTCTCTCTTCGATTTCGGGACGATAAGACCCTAGCAGTTACAGTTCCCTCTGTCAAACCTCTTAAAAAAAAAAAGTTCGTTCTGAGAACTGCTCTGGCTGCTAGCTTTCTCTAAAGTAGTTACTCAATTGTATTTACTAGGCCAAGTTCACTTCATAAAAGACGAACTTCGCCTCTTCCGGAAATCGAACCTAGGACCTCCGGTGTGCAAGCCTCGTGTGATATCCACTCGGGCCACGAAAAGGGGGGTTGGTGCTAGAATTTCACAAATTTACTGAGAAATCTTGAATTTTCTATGTTAAAACGTTTTTCGTGCTTTTTTTTGCCTAATACCTACTGAACGTTTTTTCCCTCTCTTCTCTCTTTTTTTCCAGAGTTCATGGAAATGATGACTGGGGATTAAAAATAATAACTTTCCAAACCGTACATACAGGGTGTCCCTCTGTAAAACCGGGACAGAATTCGACAGGATTTTCAATATGTGAATGGCGAATAGACAAGGGATAATTGGGAAATGAGTTGGTTATTATTAAGGGATTAGGAGGTTTTACCTACTACCTACGTTGTGTAATCATTGCACTTGTTTTACCTGATTAACTTGATATAAATTTAATTACCTACCTATTTTATTTTGTACAATCTAGGGTTCAAAGAAACATCAATATTGATTTTTTTTTTTTTTTTCAATTAAAACTGTTCATTTTGTCTAGATTTCTAGACAAATACCTAGGTAACTATTATTTTAAATTAAAATAAACTTTTATAATATTTATTTACGTATTTTTAAGGAAAGAGTTTACTCTTTGTCTTTTCTTTTCTAAAACATCCTGTATGTATGCAATTATTATATTGAATGCAACATTTCACGGACAGGAGAAAAAATATATTGAAGACTCTACAAAGATCGATATTGCAATTTAAAACTTAAGCTACATGATGTTCTAAACGGCGGTGGTTACTTTTTTCGCTAGATATGTTTTCCATTTTTTCTTCTTTGCCAGCAATGTTATCTGTCTCCTGAACTAGTTTTTTTTTCGAGTAAAGTCCCTTTGTAAAGTGACTTTCGCGAATGTTTGCCAAGAAAAGGCTCGAGATAGTAAGTCGTCTAACACAAAAGGAAAAATTTTTTTTTTTTTTTTTTTTTTTTTTTCGGAGGACTTTTCCTCTCTTTTCATATCATAGACTAGCCTTGTTCATAACCACAACCTTAGTCTTGCACAAAGTGAGTAGCCGAGATATGAGCGGTTGAGAGGAACATGGGAGATGATTGAAGAGTCAAGAGGAAGTCGAAAGAAGGAAGAGACAACTAAAAGTAGGAATGAAAAAGATCTAAATCACGATTTATTTGTGGTGAAGCTGAAAGTTTCTTCACATTCTCCTAGAGGCCATTGCAAGTCCTCTAATGGGACATAAAGGTCATATGTAACTTTATATTGGCACTAGAATGCACATGAGAGAGAGAGCAGAATGAGAGAGAGGAGACTAAAGAAAGGCGGAACAAAGGAGATAAAAAGTGAAAAGGGGAGACAAAGAGAGCGTAATAATTATATATAGAGAGAGAGGGACAAAGAGAAAGAAAGAGGGACAGAGAGAGGGTGAAAGAGAAAGAATGAGGACAAGGGAGATAAGAGAGAGAAAAGGAAGATCAAGAAAGAGAGAGAGAGGTCATTTCCAGTTTAAAACTAAACCATTGTGTCTCTCTGAAGAGAAAAGGGTGGCATTTTAATGATTTTATTGTCATCTAACGAGCAAAGGCGGGGTGATATTATTACCTCATTAAGTGTCAAGTGTTTCTTTTAAACGAGAAGAAACATGTATTTTATGCTGAGAAAATGAAACAGATGTTATATTAGGCTTTGCGCCTGTGTCATAGCATGACCAGGTCCTCCTCCCCCTTCCAAAACTCTACACTTACATTTCGCAGAACTTTACTTTGCAAAATTCGGCATAACTTTGCAAAAGTTATGACTTTGTATTCCACAAGAAAAACCTTTCCAAAATGAAATAACTATTAAAATAATATAAATATATCTACTGTTTTTAATAACTAGGTATTTAATTTTTGAAAGGGTTCTCTTGTACCATTAAAATAATATTGTGTTAAATTTCTGTACTGTGTGTACCGCGGGCCAAACTTTGAGAGTTATTATAGGATCAGATATGACAAAAATCATAGTTTGTGCATTAATGTACCTATGTATGGACCCAATATATTTTACAATAGGTAGGCTTTTACACATATGAAAAAGGATAGAATAGAAAAAGGAAGAAGACGTGAATAGTTTAATCTATGTGATTTTTCACGCCGAATCGAATGGTGCTACTTCTAGAACTGTCCGATTTACGGTTGAGAAGTTGCGGGCTCGATACTCCCCTGTGTCAACAAATTTCCCTCTTATTCGTGATTACCAAGTAAGCATGTGAATAGTTACAAAATACCTGAGAGTTGCTTCTGAAACTCCCTGTGCTGGCACTTCTAGCCTAGAATTAGAAACAAAATGATGGAAAAAATGAGTAAAGGTTATGGTTTCTAATTTTCTAGACTATCTCTTTTCTGGAGGATCATTTGAACACTTTAGGGACGAAATCGTTTGAACAGTTTTAGGACGAGAATTATTAAAACTCCTTCAATGAGATAAAGAAATGTCTGGAAAAATAAAATTAAATAAAAGACGATACTCTTGATAATCTTTAGGTACTTACCTTAAATATACTTATCTACTCAGAGTTGTTCAAAAGTTAAGGGAAAGAAAGCTTTTGGATCAGCCCAAAGCCTGTAGGCATAACAATCCCTGTATAAGAAGTTAAAGCACCTAATACGCGTAGGTATATCCTCTGTTAACCGTAGGTAATGAAATTATTTGAGTAAAGCTAGCACACTTATTATTTTTACTACCAAAAGTAGGAATAGGAATGTTGAAAATCGGTATATTTGGCTTAAGTTTTTGGCACCATTCCTTTAATCAAGGGGAAAAAAATGAACTTTGACTTTTTATGTGCTGAATAAAAGAATAAAATGTGGACAAATATTCAAAGATGTTTGACCTATAGGAAATGTGGGATGTGGGGGGATTTCGAATGGTCATTTCCCGGCCAAACTTTTCTCTTACATTCTCTCTTATCACGTCCCTTCTCCATTTTCTTTCATTCCCGATGAACACTATTTACTTCCTTGCGAACTTCACCGTTATCTCTTTCGTAATAAATAAATTTAGTTTGTTAAACTTCCTTTACAACATCCGTCTAAATTATATATCGTAGGTAGAGTAGTAGATAGCTTTGTAGCTATACCTACATAGAAAAGACTCGGTTCGAAACCTGTAGCATCGTAAAAAATTTCAATAAAATCTAAAGAAAAACTAGCCAGCCTATAGTTGGCTTGGAAGGTAGCGCGTTTGCCATGTAAAGGTGGCGTTCCGATCCTAGCTGCCGGGTCGCGCGACCCGACCGCTGCCTACTGCTTCCTATGTATTCTTATGAAGTACTTTCCGAACCAAGCTGCCGGGTCGCGCGACACGGCTGCTCTATTTGGGTCGCGCTGCCCAGTCGCTCTGAGAGCAGTGTGGTCGCCTGGTCGTGAGGTTTTCATGTGATTTAAAATACTATTTTTGTAATAATTTGTTCGACTGGAATTTTGTAATGGAAGTCGTTCGACTCGGTCGCGATGATTGGAATGCTGCCTCTATGGCGCGACCAGGCAGCTAGGATCGGAACGCCACCTTCATAATAATAGATAAGATGTCTCAGAACCGTTAGTACGACTCCATCTATTCGTGAAGTTTTCCAAAGGTGTTGGATCATGCATGGTGTTCTAATGAGATAAGCAAGGAAAATGATCTTAAACATACCAAGCAACGAGAAAACGATAAAAGGTTTCGGCAAAAAGTAAAGAATCCATGTGACTGCTCATCATTGCATAGCCTCAACAAAACCAAATGTATACATCGTTTTCCTTGAATAGAGGAGAAAAAGTAAGCACTGCACGTCAAAATTAAGGGGAAATAGCGAGGCATTAGTGTCGTTTTGTCATTATTAGCATAAATGCACGTCTAACAAGGTCGCAGCACAATGAAATATAGAATAATAAGTAGAGCAAGAAACCGGGTTTAATAGGTCGTCGCCTAGTGACGCTGGAGAAGGTGAGTAGGTGTCTTTTAATATATGGTTGTAGGCACATAGTGGGAGAA
>NW_007377966.1:106988-112833 GCF_000475195.1 Diaphorina citri | reverse complement strand
GCTATGCTGGGGTATCGGGTATCAAAATAAAAGGAAGAATCGATTTTTTTCGGAGGATCGACTTTTCCTCTCTCTTCATATCATAGACTAGCCTTGTTCATAACCACAACCTTAGTCTTGCACAAAGTGAGTAGCCGAGATATGAGCGGTTGAGAGGAACATGGGAGATGATTGAAGAGTCAAGAGGAAGTCGAAAGAAGGAAGAGACAACTAAAAGTAGGAATGAAAAAGATCTAAATCACGATTTATTTGTGGTGAAGCTGAAAGTTTCTTCACATTTTTTGTGGATATCACAGCATTACTAAGAGCCTCCTTTACTAATTCAGAGATATCTGATAATTTTTCTTTTTACTCTGGTAATGCCGCCACTGGTCGCTACTCGATTAAAGTAGCTACTCCAGCATTACTAAGAGCCTCCTTTACTAATTCAGACATATCTGATAATTTTTCTTTTTACTCTGGTAATGCCGCCACTGGTCGCTACTCGATTAAAGTAGCTACTCAATTGTCCCCACGAGGCTGTGCACCCCAAATTCCAAGCACAGAGCCGAAAAAAAGCTCGGCTCCGCCGGGAATCGAACCCGGGCCTCCTGCGTGCAAGCCTGGTGTGATACCCACCCACGGAGGTTGCTTAAAAGAAGAAATATTTAAGACTATATTCCATGTTCCCGGGCCTCCTGCGTGCAAGCCTGGTGTGATACCCACCCACGGAGGTTGCTTAAAAGAAGAAATATTTAAGACTATATTCCATGTTTCACCATCATACTTATACTCCTTCTGTTTATGTGTTCGCGTTATGACCATTTTATGATGTTTGTTACTTCCCGAAATTGAGGTTTGACGAATTGTGCCGGTAAAATTTAAATGTTGAAGTTGTGAAATTTTCACTTCGTTACATGTTTCACCATCATACTTATACTCCTTCTGTTTATGTGTTCGCGTTATGACCATTTTATGTTATATTTTTCCATTTCTCTCTCCATCAAAGATCAAAAAGCTTTCTTGATCATATCATTCTATTCTATACCTTTTCATTTCTCTCTCGCTTTCTCCATTGTCATACTTTTTTCGTTTTTCCTATCCTCAGGTCCCGCCCTTTTAAATGTTGTATTTCTCTCTCCATCAGTGATCATAGAGCTTCCTATTTTCTATAAAAATAGTTTCGTTTTTTGATTCTATTAACGTAACAATTCTGTCTAAAAAGAGTATGCCGAATCGTTTTGTCAACCCAAACTTTGGGCAGTCCTCATCAATACATTTTATTGATTGTTTTTACTTTCTACTACTACAGTCATAGCGAACTAGTAATGAGAAGGTATTGCAATCGGTCCAAATTTTCAAAATCGGGAAATGGGTGGAACTATCCGTTTTGGGGTCCCCTGAATCCAAAAAAGTGGTTTTTAGCCCATGGTTTATACGTATGTTTCTCTCTGTATTTGTCTCCAGTGCTCAAGAAAGCGTTCGCCATGTTTGATTCGGGCAAGCGCGGTACCATCGAGAAGGAGAAGGTTCGCACCATTCTGAACACCCTCGGCCATTTTATTGACGACGTTGAATTGGAGACGGTGATTGATGAGATCAATGTGGAGAGTGGAGACAAGATCTCATTTGAGGAGTTCCTACAAGTGGCCTGTCACTTCCTGAGAGATGATGATGTCCTGGAGAAGGAGCTGAAGGAAGCTTTCAGGCTATATGATAAGGAAGGTGAGTAGAAACACACGTGAGCTCACGTGACGTGATAGTAGTGTGTCACTTCCTGAGAGATGATGATGTCCAGGAGAAGGAGCTGAAGGAAGCTTTCAGGCTATATGATAAGGAAGGTGAGTAGAATCACACGTGAGCTCACGTGACGTGATAGTAGTGTGTCACTTCCTGAGAGATGATGATGTCCAGGAGAAGGAGCTGAAGAAAGCTTTCAGGCTATATGATCAGGAAGGTGAGTTTAAGGCGGTCTATCTTTATCTCATGTGTGCCGGAGTGAGGAATTCCTAACTTATTCGTCATCATGTCCATCAAAAAATGATTGAGGAAGAGGAAAAAGAAGGAGAAAAAGAAGAGGGAGAAGAAGAGGGAGAAGAAGAAGAAGAATGTTATTAATTAATGTGTCACTAAAACTCATTCTTATATTTATATGTACTTCGCTCGTAAACATAGATATAGTTAGATACATATGTACCTAATACATATTTGCCCATCGCATCGTAACGTTTCTACCTATCTGCCTACCTATTGCGTTATATTGTACGTAGGTACATATATAAAATAATAATAATAATAATATTAATGAACTAGGTGAATCATTAAACATTGTATCAAGAGTCTTAAGAATATAAAGAATAAATATATTATAAGAAATTACTTAGATATGTATTAGATAGTATAATTAAAAGAATTTGTAGATAGGTAATTATGTAACCTAAGATGTAATACAACTACAGCATACACTATAATAAACCTTTTTCATAAATGAATCTAATGAACTACCTAGGTAAGTATAGAAAAAGTCTAGGTAACTAACTAGATATTCTAGTAATAAAAAATACCTGAGAGTTGCTTCTGAAACTCCCTGTGCTGGCACTTCTAGCCTAGAATTAGAAACAAAATGATGGAAAAAATGAGTAAAGATTATGGTTTCTAATTTTCTAGACTATCTCTTTTCTGGAGGATCATTATTTTGAACACTTTAGGGACGAGATCGTTTGAACAGTTTTAGGACGAGAATTTTATTATTAAAACTCCTTCAATGAGATAAAGAAATGTCTGGAAAAATAAAATCAAATAAAAGACGATACTCTTGATAATCTTTAGGTACATACCTTAAGTACTTATCTACTCAGAGTTGTTCAAAAGTTAAGGGAAAGAAAGCTTTTGGATCAGCCCAAGGCCTGATGTAGGCATAACAATCCCTGTATAGTGTATAAGAAGGTAAAGCACCTAATACGCGTATATCCTCTGTTGACCGTAGGTAATGAAATTATTTGAGTAAAGCTAGCACACTTATTATTTTTACTACCAAAAGTAGGAATAGGAATGTCGAAAATCGGTATATTTGGCTTAAGTTTTTGGCACCTTTTAATCCTTTGATCAAGGGGAAAAAAATGAACTTTGACTTTTTATGTGCTGAACAAAAGAATAAAATGTGGACAAATATTCAAAGATGTTTGACCTATAGAAAATGGGATCTGGGGGGATTTCGAATGGTCATTTCCAGGCCAAACTTTTCTCTTACATTCTCTCTTATCACATCCCTTCTCCATTTTCTTTCATTCTCGAAGAACACTATTTATTTCCTTGTGAACTTTACCGTTATCTCTTTCGTAATAAATAAATTTAGTTTGTTAAACTTCCTTTACAACATCCGTCTAAATTATACATCATAGGTAGAGTAGTAGATAGATTTGTAACTACATAGAAAAGACTCGGTTCGAAACCTGTAGCATCGTAAAAAATTTCAATAAAATCTAAAGAAAAACTAGCCAGCCTATTGTTGGCTTGGAAGGTAGCGTGTCTGCCTCGTAAGCGCTAGATCGCGGGTTAGATACCCGCCCGGGGTGAACTTTATCCTAAACAGATAAGGTTCATTCTCGGAACGGCTGACTTTCTCCTATCCTGTCCTCCTTCTCTGTTAGGTAAGACCTCCATTGTTACAGTTCCACATCTATCAAACCTCTTGAAAAGAAGAAGCCTGTCCTCCTTCTCTGTTAGGTAAGACCTCCATTGTTACAGTTCCACATCTATCAAACCTCTTGAAAAGAAGAAGAAAAAAAAAAAAATCTGGTGTGAACATCACACGACTTTCCTCATCCTATTGAATGGTGCTTGTTTGGGTGTTCTGTTGTAACATTTACAATATCTCTAACCGTTTAGTCGATATAGCTGAAAACAGCCAAAAAGCGGTCGAAACCCGCCAAAAAGAGGTCAAAATACCGCCAACCGCAGCACCTATTTTAACCAAACGTTTTGTGTTGCATCCTTGTCACATTTGTGAACTACATACCAAATTTCAAGTCTTTAGCTAATACCGTTCCCGAGATATTATTAAATTACACCGAAAACCGCCAAAAAGCGGTAAAATTCCGCCAACGCCGCTAGGATCGGAACGCCACCTTTATGGCGCGACCAGGCAGCTCGGTCGCGCGACCCGGCAGCTAGGATCGGAACGCCACCTTAAGCGCTAGGTCGGGCGGGAATCTGCGCCCAGGGCGAACTTTATCCTAAACAGATAAGGTTCGTTCTCGGAACGGCTGACTTTCTCCTATCCTGTCCTCCTTATCTGTTGGGTAAGACCTCCATTGTTACAGTTCCACATCTATCAAACCTCTTGAAAAGAAGAAAAAAAACTGAGGAAACTGAAAAGGTCAGTGTGAAAGTCATTGAAAGATACATACCAAATTTCAAGTCTCTAGCTCTTACCGTTCTCGAGATATTTTGTTTACAGACAGACAGACACACACACGGACCGATGGCTGAAACTTTGTTTTAGGCTCTAGGGACCTCAAAACGTGTTTTGGCACTAAAATCTGACCATCGAAAATTTGACCCGATTACATTACTTTTCTTCCTATAGGATAAGGAAAGTAAAAAATAAGGAAACTGAAAAGGTCAGTGTGAAAGTCACGCTACGTGGTTTTCTAATCGACATTACCTTGCTTCGACTCCGGGACTCTTGTTTGTTCTTCTGATTCATTTGTTCCTCCTTGGACGGTTTTCTTCTTTTATCCTTCAGGATAAGTCTGGCTGCTGCGAACGCCATAGTTCGTTAGTTAGATGGTCCGGGTCTTGATTTGATTTCACAGTTTATTAGTAAAGTTAGATAGTTACGTAATGTGTACCGAATTGGGGCGATTTCGTTTATGGGTTTATGTCAAATTAAATGAATAAAATGTCATTTTGATAGGTGCATATGTATATGCAACAAGTTAATGAATTGATAAATTGGTCTCTTCTTTTCCAAATAGAACTTCCAAATAGAGTCGATTGTATTGTTCTTCTGATTCATTTGTTCCTCCTTGGACGGTTTTCTTCTTTTATCCTTCAGGATAAGTCTGGCTGCTGCGAACGCCATAGTTCTTTAGTTAGATGGTCCGGGTCTTGATTTGATTTCACAGTTTATTAGTAAAGTTAGATAGTTACGTAATGTGTAGGTACCGAATTGGGGCGATTTCGTTTATGGGTTTATGTCAAATTAAATGAATAAAATGTCATTTTGATAGGTACATATATGTATATGCAACAAGTTAATGAATTGATAAATTGGTCTCTTCTTTTCCAAATAGAACCTATGTCGATTGTATAGTACCTACTAATGAATTCAACATTGAAATTCGTTCTCAAGCTTTCAAAAAGTCGGGTTGTTTTTATCCACAGGGTTAGGCTATGCTCGGGTATCGGGTATCAAAATAAAAGGAAGAATCGATTTTTTTCGGAGGATCGACTTTTCCTCTCTCTTCATATCATAGACTAGCCTTGTTCATAACCACAACCTTAGTCTTGCACAGAGTGGCCGAGATATGAGAGGTTGAGAGGAACACGGGATTGATTGAAGAGGTCAAGAGGAAGTCGAAAGAAGGAAGAGACAACTAAAAGAAGAAATGAAAAAGATCTAAATCACGATTTATTTGTGGTGAAGCTGAAAGTTTCTTCACATTTTTTGTAGATATCACAGCATTACTAAGAGCCTCCTTTACTAATTCAGAGATATCTGATAATTTTTCTTTTTACTCTGGTAATGCCGC
Source organism: Diaphorina citri (assembly GCF_000475195.1). Lineage (NCBI taxonomy): Eukaryota > Metazoa > Arthropoda > Insecta > Hemiptera > Psyllidae > Diaphorina > Diaphorina citri. The sequence goes on along the minus strand of NW_007377966.1, from coordinate 107,098 downwards.
CACTGGTCGCTACTCGATTAAAGTAGCTACTCAATTGTCCTCACGAGGCTGAGTGCACCCCGAATTCCAAGCACAGAGCCGAAAAAACCTCGGCCCCGCCGGGAATCGAA
>NW_007377966.1:103353-106698 GCF_000475195.1 Diaphorina citri | reverse complement strand
TAGGGGCCAAAAAAAAATTAAATTTTTTTTTTTTTTTTTTTTTTTTTTTTTATTAAAACTGTTCATTTTGTCTAGATTTCTAGACATATAGGTAACTATTATTTTAAATTAAAATAAACTTTTATAATATTTATTTACGTATTTTTAAGGAAATAGTTTACTCTTTGTCTTTTCTTTTCTTATTTTTAGACCTACCTAGGTACTTATCCTCGTATATAGGATACCATACCGAGTAGGTACCTACTAATGAATTTTGTCCAAAAGTTCAATGTTTCTTTTTTTTTTAAACATCCTGTATGTATGCAATTATTATATTGAATGCAACATTTCACGGACAGGAGAAAAAATATATTGAGACTCTACAAAGATCGATATTGCAATTTAAAAGTTAAGCTACATGATGTTCTAAACGAGAGAGAGAGAGAGAGAGAGAGAGAGAGAGAGAGAGAGAGAGAGAGGGAGAGAGAGAGAGGGAGAGAAGAAGGAAGAGAGATAAGTGAGAGAAGAAGAGAGGAAATAGAACAATTGCAAATGGGTAAAAATTATTAATAAATGGTCGATTCCTATGTAAAAAGTTGGGATAAATCCAAACCTGAGGTCAAAACTCCGATAAAATAACTGTAAAAGGTCGAAAATTCAAATTTTATTTTCCGTCAGAGTCCTGAACTCTGACGTCAGACTTCAGGAGATGTGCAGAAACGTATCCGCACAAACATGAATTGCGCACAAATGCATGCGAACAAACAGATTAATGTGTTGCCTGCGAGTGAGCTTTGCTCGGGACATTTGATGTGACGTCATCGCACACGGGAGGGTATGCCGTGACGTCAGAGTAAATTTTGTATGTATGTATATGTATGAGTTCTAAGAAATGTTTTACATAAAAGCAGAAATGAGTGACTAGTAGTTCCTAACTACCCTACAAGTAGGTACATACTTACGTACGTTTTATGCAAATGCAAATCTGTATACAGTCCCTTGTGTATATAATGTAAATAAATGTAATATATGTAAATTACCTATGTAATAAAGTACACGTTATTTGCATTTTAGATTTAAGTCTGCAATCCAACAGTATATATGTAGCTACCTACCTAAAGTTGTAGGTACACGTACATCCTACATACGAGTAATTTATTACGAGTATTACCTAGGTACTTATACATTATTTACCTACATCATAATAATATTATTGGTGGGGAAAAAAGATGTTTTAGAGAGGGAGAGAGAGAAGGAGAGGGAAAAAGAGATAGACAGGGAGAAAAGAAGTATCATTCCCAGGGAAGAAAAAAAATATGTAACATTATCCCTGAAATAATAAAGGGATAATGTTTTTGTATGTACTTACATAGGGTTTAAGACAAAAATACCTAGGTACATACTTAAACAATGCAATATGGAAGTGTGCTCTCTCTCTCTCTCTCTCTCTCTCTCTCTCTCTCTCTCTCTCTCTCTCTCTCTCTCTCTCTCTCTCTCATCCTCCTCCTTCACTCTCTGTCTCTCCCTCCCTTTTTCCTTCTCCTACCCCTTCCGTTTTCTGCCCAATAAAAAATGTCCCTTTTTTCTTGCTGTCTATCTTATCTATCAAATGTCTCCTAGAGGCCATTGCAAGTCCTCTAATGGGACATAAAGGTCATATGTAACTTTATATTGGCACTAGAATGCACATGATTTTTTTTTTTAATTTAATTTTCATTATTTTCTTTTCTCTTTTTCTCACAAAAGCATTTAAAACCTCAAAGCGTGAGTTCTATACTATATTCTAGGAGAATTTTTTGCCCCCACGAAGCTGATACAAGGTCAGCATAAGCTTACCTATTGTACATGAGACATGAGATGACACTGATGACAGGCTAATACCTGGGGTATGTCCTATTTTGACACTCTTTGTCTTCTTATGAACAGAAAAAAGGTTGTTAAAAGAGCTTGGCAAAGGAATAGCCACTTTGGACAGTGGCCATTTCTTTTCCAAGCTCTTTTAATAAAGAATTGAGGAGTTCTTGCGACCTGCATCAGTGGATGAAGGCATTGATGTGGCCAACAAGTACCTATTGGAGGTACCTACAAAATGGTACCTGTGAACAAATTGGTAGTCCAAACTCGGAAAGCAAGTACCTATGTATCCAGGATTCTCTTATATCCAGATTCGACTGTATAAACAATATTAAAACGTAATTTGACTAGGAAAATGGTGATGTTAAAATGCAGTACTCAGGGAAATGGTGATTACACCTACCTACATATATGTGATACCTCTGTTTGGAGAACCGTAAGGGAATACATAATAATATAACATCCCATCCCATTCCATTCCCATTTTACTTCGTCCCATTGTCCCATTTCAAGAACAATAAAAACATGATTGCTGTTCACAATTTTTTCCCATAAACACTTCGAATGCTGACTTTTATGGGAGCGCGAATTTCATGTTCAGTAATTTGGACAGACAGGATTTAAAGCCTGTTCCCATTTGTCGTTCGGAAAGAAATCGTGTCTTGGGAACACTCTTGTTTAAATTACATTGCCTACAAGGGCATTTTGTGTGGTTCGGAAAAAAATCGTGTCGTGTGTAGTGGGAACATGCACTCTCATTTGAATAATTACTCGTACATTGCCTACAGGAGATTCCGAAAAAAAAATCGGATGAAACTCACGACAAATGTGAACGAGCCTTAATTTGTACAGACAGCCCTGGATTTAACTCGCTTAAGGATTTAACTGAGTGCTTAAATTTCTGGCTGTCTTCCCTATAATCTACTTTAGCTAAAAGCAAATTTGGCTTTAATAGTTAAGCTGCTTGTTTTTATAATAGCTGGGATGTTTTTGTTTTATGATCTTTTTCAGATACTTGGATGGTATTGCTGTATTATTTTTATTTCATTTTTTATCAAGTGAGACGAAAGTGTAGTTATTATGAAAAGAAGAAGAAGAAAAAGGGAACTTTGCTTTAACCCTACATTAGACGACAGGTCAAAGAAATCAAAGAAGTTGGATGTTTTAGAAAACTCATAAAGGAACTACGAGTATCTTATATTATAAAAACGAGATTCTATGATAAATTAATGGACAAGTCCTCGTAATATGTAGGTAATTGATTTAACCATATTCGAACGATAAATCAATAGTTTCACAAGGGACTTATTATTTGATAATCATAAGGAAAAGTGACGGAATTTCAAGCATTGATAAATTGGTATGAGTCTCCGTCATTAACATTCTGCCCAGACACCCTGTATAGGGTTAAGATCTAAAGATAGGAAAAGTTTTTCTAAAGCACCCTTGTTCCAATTTTTTTTTTTTTTTTTTTTTTTTTTTTTTTTTTTTTTCTCGGCTTATCTTATTTTT
>NW_007377966.1:92460-103312 GCF_000475195.1 Diaphorina citri | reverse complement strand
CTCTATGAGAGAGAGAGAGAGAGAGAGAGAGAGAGAGAGAGAGAGAAGGAGGAAGAGTGAGATTAGGAGACACCGAAAAGGGACGTAGAATAGGAGGAGGAAGAAGAAGAGGAGAAGGAGACAAGAGAGAATAAAAAGGAAGGAAGAGTGTAAGGAGAGGAGGAAGAAGAGGAGAAGTTAGGAATAGAAGGAGGAAGACGATGTTGAGAACAAGAGAGGGAGGAACAGGATTAAGAGAAAGAGGAAGAGGAGAAGAGAACTGAAAAAATGGACATTTTTTAGAATTTAGATAAAAAATGAAAATACAATATGTAACTTGTGTACTGTGCAAGCTGGCACATATTGTAGGCCTTTAAAACCCTCTCTCTCTCTCTCTCGTCCTCCTCCTTCACTCTCTGTCTCTCCCTCCCTTTCTTCTTCTCCCCCCCCCCTTCCGTTTTCTGCCCATTAAAAAAATGTCCCTTTTTTCTTGCTGTCTCTCTTATCTAGCAAATGTCTCCTAGAGGCCATTGCAAGTCCTCTAATGGGACATAAAGGTCATATGTAACTTTATATTGGCACTAGAATGCACATGAGAGAGAGAGAGAGAGAGAGAGAGAGAGAGCAGAATGAGAGAGAGGAGACTAAAGAAAGGCGGAACAAAGGAAATAAAAAGTGAAAAGGGGAGACAAAGAGAGCGTAATATATATATACATAGAGAGAGAGAGGGACAACGAGAAGGAGAGAAAGAAAGAAAGAGGGACAGAGAGACGGTGAAAGAGAAAGAATGAGGACAAGGGAGATAAGAGAGAGAAAAGGAAGATCAAGAAAGAGAGAGAGAGAGAGAGGTCATTTCCAGTATAAAACTATACATGGGTGTCTCTCTGAAGAGAAAAGGGTTGCATTTTATAGTCATCTAACGAGCAAAGTCGGGGTGATATTATTACCTCATTAAGTGTCAAATGTTTCTTTTAAAGTAGAAGAAACATGTATTTTATGCTGAGAAAATGAAACAGATGTTATATTGGGCTTTGCGCCTGTGTCATAGCATGACCAGGTCCCCCCCCCCTTCCAGAACTCTACACTTTACATTTCGCAGAACTTTATACTTTGCAAAATTCGGCATAACTTTGCAAAAAAGTTATGACTTTGTGTTCCACAAGAAAAACCTTTCCAAAATGAAATAACTATTAAAATAATATAAATATACTGTTTTTAATAACTATTTAATTTTTGAAAGGGTTCTCTTGTACCATTAAAATAATTTTGTGTTAAATTTCTGTACTGTGTGTATCGCGGGCAAAACTTTGAGAGTTATTATAGGATCAGATATGAGAAAAATCATAGCTTGTGCATTAATGTACCTACATATATTATGTATGGACCCAATATAATTATTTTACAATAGGTAGGTTTTTACACATATGAAAAAGGATGGAATAATAGGAAAGGAAGAAGAGAAAGGTAAGGGAGAAATATGTGATGATACAGTAAAAGGAACTCTTCATTTGAGGATACGAGAATAAAGGATGGGTAGGTTCCTGTACGAAAGAAAGGAAGGAATAACAGGAAAGGAAGGAGACAGAAAAGTACATGAAGGATGTAATGATACAGAAACCTAGACAAGTACAAATTACCTATTTACAAATAACTATCTATTTACACATAAGTATAAGGAACACATCATCAGAGGATACCTATGAAAATAAATTGCATGAGGGATGATAGATATTACAGGAACCTAAACTAGTCGTATATACCTAATGTACAAAAAATAACAGTAGCTATCTATTTACGTATTTACACAGAAGTGCAAGGATTATAGGTATCACACTCATATGAGAAAACAGGTAAGTACCAACATGAAGGATGTGATAGATATTACAGGAACCTAAACAAGTAACCTAATATACAACTAACGGTACAAATGGAGATGCAAGGAACACATCAGAGAGCATATGAGGAAACATTCTATCATCGTATTGTAAAGAATAGAGAGATGACAGTGAGCGATGAACTTGTGCCGGATACTAAGGATGATAGAACGAAAACGAAACAGTAGAGAGAAGAGAAAAACTGGAAAATGGGAAAGAGTTTAGGAGAATGAAGGAGAAGAGAGTTGGAAGAGAGAAATACAACAAGAGAGAGTAAGACATCAGGGAAGCAACGAAAATGGATGGGAAGGAGAAGAAAAAGGAAAAAGAGAGGGACATTGGAGAAGAGGTAATGGAGAAATAGATAGAATGAAGAAGAAGAAGAAGCAGAAAAGAGTAAGACATCAGGAAAAGGAAGAAAATGAAAGACAAAGAGAAGAAATCAGAGAACGAAAATGAAGATATTAGGAAGGATCTAAAAGAAATAACAAGAACAAAACAGTAGAGAAGAGAGAGAAATGGAGACGAGTTGAGGAGAAAGCAAATATGATGATGTAGAAGAAAATGGAGAAAGAGTAAGATATCAGTGATACAACGAAAATGGAGAGGATGGATAAAGAAAAAGAAGAAGAAGAAGAAGAAGAGACACATGGAAGAGGCATCAGAAAACGAGAAAGAAAAGAGGTAGGAGCTAATGGAAATAAATAGGAGAAGAATGATAGAGATTACAACGATAGGGAGACAAAGAAAATGGAGAGGAAGGAGAGAAAGAGGAAGAAAAGTCAGGAAAGAATGGGAAAGAGAAGAAAATGAGTGCGAATTGGGACGAGAAGAAACCAGAAGGTAACACATGTAAAACCGGAGTAACTCTTTCACCTCCATGATCTTTCCCCTGACGAGAGAGACAATGGAGAGATGGAGGGGAAAGGTATGAGATTGAGAAGGAAGGGTTGTAAGTCTGCCGGTAAAGAGAAAGGAGGGGAAAAGAGAGACGCCATTTTGGCGGTGGTTAACAGGAAAGGAAGGAGACAGAAAAGTACATGAAGGATGTAATGATACAGAAACCTAGACAAGTACAAATTACCTATTTACAAATAACAGTAACTATCTATTTACACATAAGTATAAGGAACACATCATCAGAGGATACCTATGAAAATAAATTGCATGAAGGATGATAGATATTATAGGAACCTAAACTAGTCGTACCTAATGTACAAAAAATAACAGTAGCTATCTATTTACGTATTTACACATAAGTGCAAGGAACATAGGTATCACACTCATATGAGAAAACAGGTAAGTATCAACATGAAGGATGTGATAGATATTACAGGAACTTAAACAAGTCGTACCTAATGTACAAAAAATAACAGTAGCTATCTATTTACGTATTTACACATAAGTGCAAGGAACATAGGTATCACACTCATATGAGAAAACAGGTAAGTACCAACATGAAGGATGTGATAGATAGTACAGGAACCTAAACAAGTAACCCAATATACAACTAACAGTACTTACAAATGGAGATGCAAGGAAGACATCAGAGAGCATATGAGGAAACATTCTATCATCGTATTGTAAAGAATAGAGAGATGACAGTGAGCGATGAACTTGTGTCGGATACTGAGGATGATAGAACGAAAACGAAACAGTAGAGAGAAGAGAGAAACTGGAAAATGGGAAAGAGTTTAGGAGAATGAAGGAGAAGAGAGTTGGTCGTAATAGAAATACAACAAGAGAGAGTAAGACATCAGGGAAGCAACGAAAATAGATGGGAAGGAGAAGAAAAAGAGAGGGACATTGATAATGGAGAAATAGATAGAATGAAGAAGAAGCAGAAAAGAGTAAGACATCAGGAAAAGGAAGAAAATGAAAGACAAAGAGAAGAAATCAGAGAACGAAAATGAAGATATTAGGAAGGATCTAAAAGAAATAACAAGAACAAAACAGTAGAGAAGAGAGAGAAATGGAGACGAGTTGAGGAGAAAGCAAATATGATGATGTAGAAGAAAATGGAGAAAGAGTAAGATATCAGTGATACAACGAAAATGGAGAGGATGGATAAAGAAAAAGAAGAAGAAGAAGAAGAAGAGACACATGGAAGAGGCATCAGAAAACGAGAAAGAAAAGAGGTAGGAGCTAATGGAAATAAATAGGAGAAGAATGATAGAGATTACAACGATAGGGAGACAAAGAAAATGGAGAGGAAGGAGAGAAAGAGGAAGAAAAGTCAGGAAAGAATGGGAAAGAGAAGAAAATGAGTGCGAATTGGGACGAGAAGAAACCAGAAGGTAACACATGTAAAACCGGAGTAACTCTTTCACCTCCATGATCTTTCCCCTGACGAGAGAGACAATGGAGAGATGGAGGGGAAAGGTATGAGATTGAGAAGGAAGGGTTGTAAGTCTGCCGGTAAAGAGAAAGGAGGGGAAAAGAGAGACGCCATTTTGGCGGTGGTTACTTTTTTCGCTAGATATGTTTTCCATTTTTTCTTCTTTGCCAGCAATGTTATCTGTCTCCTGAACTAGTTTTTTTTTCGAGTAAAGTCCCTTTGTAAAGTGACTTTCGCGAATGTTTGCCAAGAAAAGGCTCGAGATAGTAAGTCGTAAATTTTATTCACGGAGTGTATATGGTGTCAAAGAGAGGAAGAGGCATTGGAGTTGCCAAGGAGGTGAAATTGGATAGAGTGGAATCAGGAGATCGAGAAAAAGTAAGTCGTAAATTTTATTCACGGAGTGTATATGGTGTCAAAGAGAGGAAGAGGCATTGGAGTTGCCAAGGAGGTGAAATTGGATAGTGTGGAATCAGGAGATCGAGAAATGAGTCGAGAAAGAAAAAGGTGCCTGAAAAGTACTTGAGATATCCACTTATATTATGTAAATTGGGAAAATAATGTGATATCTGGTGCTATAGAAAAATACTCACTTGAAGGGACACTTCCATGTCCCAAATACTTTCATAAAGGAAAAAGAATGGCATCTTAAACGAGTCTCATGTTCCTTGTTCCCTGAACATTAAATTCAATAGATAAATTAAAATGAATCCGTAGCTTAAAGTACATACAAAAATTAGAATTATGAAACTCTGAAGAAATTTGTCACACAGCTATCGCCATTTGAGTACTATTCGAATTCGACCAATTCCAAAATTTCGAAATTATTCATGTGAATTTGGGTTGAATTTATCCTCCAAACCCCATCCTAGAGATAGAAACACGTTTTCTCAAGATGCCACAAATCACACAAATGTCGGTACTCATCAGATCCCGAGATTTTCGCTTTACTCTCGCCAGGGTTTCATTTCAAAGTGTTCATTTTGTTTTGTCGTTCGTCGCGTGTTACATCACCATCAACACAGAATATGAGTCTACTACAAGTGCTCTGACTTTCAGCACGTTATTCTCTCATCCCATCCCATTCCATTCCCATTTTACTTCGTCCCATTGTCCCATTTCAAGAACAATAAAAACATGATTGCTGTTCACAATTTTTTTTCCCATAAACACTTCGAATGCTGACTTTTATGGGAGCGCGAATTTCATGTTCAGTAATTTGGACAGACAGGATTTAAAGCCTGTTCCCACTTGTCGTTCGGAAAGAAATCGTGTCTTCGGAACACTCTTGTTTAAATTACATTGCCTACAAGGGCGTTTTGTGTGGTTCGGAAAAAAATCGTGTCGTGTGTAGTGGGAACATGCACTCTCATTTAAATAATTACTCGTACATTGCCTACAGGAGATTCCGAAAAAAAAATCGGATGAAACTCACGACAAATGTGAACGGACCTTAATTTGGACAGACAGCCCTGGATTTAACTCGCTTAAGGATTTAACTGAGTGCTTAAATTTCTGGCTGTCTTCCCTATAATCTACTTTAGCTAAAAGCAAATTTGGCTTTAATAGTAAGCTGCTTGTTTTTATAATAGCTGGGGAGTTTTTGTTTTATGATCTTTTTCAGATACTTGGATGGTATTGCTGTATTATTTTTATTTCATTTTTTATCAAGCGAGATGAAACTGTAGTTTTTATGAAACAAGAAGAAGAAGAAGAAGAAGAAGAAGAAGAAGAAGAAAAAGGGAACTTTGCTTTAACCCTACATTAGACCACAGGTCAAAGAAATCAAAGAAGTTGGATGTTTTAGAAAACTCATAAAGGAACTACGAGCATCTATGATAAATTAATGGACAAGTCCTCGTAATATGTAGGTAATTGATTTAACCATATTCGAACGATAAAAGGGACTCTATATTCGATAATCATAAGGAAAACTCTATTGTTTTGTACAAAGCTTATGGTACCTGAGATCAATCAATGTAGCCTTAAGATACCATGGTATCTTAAGGCTAAATATTGAGAAATCACATTGACATAAGGAAAAGTGACGGAATTTCAAGCATTGATAAATTGGTATGAGCCTCCTTAATTAGTTTTCTACCCAGACACCCTGTATAGGGTTAAGATCTAAAGATAGGAAAAGTTTTTCCATTAGTTTTCTACCCAGACACCCTGTATAGGGTTAAGATCTAAAGATAGGAAAAGTTTTTCCAAAGCCCCCTTGTTCCAATTTTTTTTTTTTTACTCGGAGCATATTGTTATTACTCTTTTTTATGCCTCTATGAGAGAGAGAGAGAGAGAGAGACGAAGAAGGAGGAAGAGTGAGATTAGGAGACACGGAAAAGGGACGTAGAATAGGAGGAGGAGGAAGAAGAAGAAAGAAGAGGAGAAGGAGACAAGAGAGAATAAAAAGGAAGGAAGAGTGTAAGGAGAGGAGGAAGAAGAGGAGAAGTTAGGAATAGAAGGAGGAAGACGATGTTGAGAACAAGAGAGGGAGGAACAGGATTAAGAGAAAGAGGAAGAGGAGAAGAGAACTGAAAAAATGGACATTATTTTTTAGAATTTAGATAAAAAATAAAAATACAATATGTAACTTTTACTCTCGCCAGGGTTTCATTTCAAAGTGTTCATTTTGTTTTGTCGTTCGTCGCGTGTTACATCACCATCAACACAGAATATGAGTCCACTACAAGTGCTCTGACTTTCAGCACGTTATTCTCCTTCGTGATATTCTCGTTCAACAATGTGGTGGAAATCCTGTTGGTGAAGCCCATTCTTCGTCCTGGTAACATCATCCTGTGTAATAGTCTGGGTATTGTCCTGTATAGCATATGTGCTGTGGTCCATTACAACTCGCCAACCTTCATAGTAGTTCTGCTCCTCGTGGGAATATTGGTATTTATTGTTGAAGTACTCATGTTGATATTCATATTGCAATTCAAACCTTGGAAGCATGTGACAAACCAACCATCACAAGTCAAGACACCACGGAAAAGCGACAACAGAATGTCTGAGAAGAAGGAAATTGACGAAAGAAATGACAATCAACCAAAAAGTAAAAACAACACAAAGGAAGAAACTATCAAACCGGACACATATTACGGAGGAAGATCTAGAGACAAGCCAGGAATAGATGCAAACGTTAAAATTGAAAAGAGTACAAAAAGTATGACCGTTAACGTCAACCACAAAGTCGAAGACAATTTGAAAATTGAGCAGGAAATTACTGAACAGGAAAAGGATACAAAACATCAAACTTATAATAAACCTCCCAAAGACAACAACACAGAAAATATTAATACAAGAACTAACGATGATCCAAAATTTAATAAAAATACAAATGAAAAGAACCAAGATCGAAACGTCAAAGAACATAATAACAAAAATCCTAATGAAACTTCCGGAAAATCCCCCAAGACCGAGAGGAAAAAAGTACAGAGCCATAGTGAAAACACTAATCAACACAAGCTTGAAGAAACCCGTAAAGAAAAGAAAGACGTCCACGGAAATACAAACGGGAAATACAAGAAAAATGAAAACATTATGATCAAAAGTAACAAACATGAAACCAAAGGAACCGAGAAGTCTGCGGTTAGAAATAAAAGTAAAACTGTAGGGACTTCAAAACAAATAAATGAAAAGGAGAACAGTACTAGAAACAAACCTAGTAAGGGTAAAAGTCCCGAAAGAATGACTAGAACTAAAAGAGAAGATCCAAATGAAAAACAAAGTAAGGAACCTCAGAACAAAAGGAAATAGAATGAAAAGAAAATAATAAACATATCCATCTATTCTGATGAAAGAAATGTAGGTACCATTTTGAAGGTCATCAGAAACTAAAATACATAATAAGATTTGGTAAACCTACCTGTGAAGTGTAACAGTTATTTCTCTATCTACATTTAAAGCAAAAGAATTAAATTCATGATCTTAGACAAAACATTATCGAATTAAAATCGGCGCTTTTCTTTGCTTGCTTTTTTTTAATGACCTTTTGAATTTTTTCTTAGTGTTCTAAAAGTAACAAACATGAAACCAAAGGAACCGAGAAGTCTGCGGTTAGAAATAAAAGTAAAACTGTAGGGACTTCAAAACAAATAAATGGAAAGGAGAACAGTACCAGAAACAAAGCTAGTAAGGGTAAAAGTCCCGAAAGAATGACTAGAACTAAAAGAGAAGATCCAAATGAAAAACAAAGTAAGGAACCTCAGACCAAAAGGAAATAGAAAATAGAAATGAAAAGAAAATAATAAACATATTCATCTATTCTGATGAAAGAAAAATTAGATATGTAGGTACCATTTTGAAGGTCATCAGAAACTAAAATACATAATAAGATTTGGTAAACCTACCTGTGAAGTGTAACAGTTATTTCTCTATCTACATTTAAAGCAAAAGAATTAAATTCATGAACTTATAGACAAAACATTATCGAATTAAAATCGCGCTTTTCTTTGCTTGCTTTTTTTAATGACCTTTTGAATTTTTTCTTAGTGTTCTTATAGAAACATCGTGTCCTACCGAAATAGTTTATCTAAGGCAGGGGTTCTTAAACTTTTAGAATTGGCGGACCACTATTGATAAACCAAAAATCTCGCGGACCACTTGAGATTATATATGTATATGCAATCAATTGTACATTGTACACGCTATGTGACAATGGGTATGTATTAGAGGACCTATATCTACCTGTAGGAAAAGAGATAGATTTATTTTTTTGTTTGTTGAGAAAAACAATTTTTTTATTGTATAAAATTAAGAAACAAACAAAAAAACAAAATTTTAAGTAATTTGCTCACCTCTCGCGGACCACCTGAAACCTTCTCGCGGACCACTAGTGGTCCACGGACCATAGGTTAAGAATGGCTGATCTAAGGACATGACTTTGTTTCTTCGCTCTAATTTAGGACATGACTCCCCCCCCCTTTCTTAGCTCTAATTTATTCTATCTTTAGGATTACAAGATAAACACGCGCGCTTTTTTTTTTTTTTTTTTTTTTTTTTTTTTTTTTTTTTTTTTTTATTTAATTTTCATTATTTTCTTTTCTCTTTTTCTCACAAAAGCGTTTAAAACCTCAAAGCGTGAGTTCTATATTCTAGAAGAATTTTTTGCCCCCATGAAGCTGATACAAGGTCTGGATAAGCTTACCTATTGTACATGAGACATGAGATGACAGGCTAATACCTATTTTGACACTCTTTGTCTTCTTATGAACAGAAAAAAGGTTGTTAAAAGAGCTTGGCAAAGGAAGAGCCACTTTGGACAGTGGCCATTCCTTTTCCAAGCTCTTTTAATAAAGAATTGAGGAGTTCTTGCAACCTGCATCAGTGGATAAAGGCATTGATGTAGCCAACAAGTACCTATTGGAGGTACCTGTGAACAAATTGGTAGTCCAAACTCGGAAAGTAAGTACCTAATGTATCCAGGATTCTCTTATATCCAGATTCGACTGTATAAATAATATTAAAACGTAATTTCACTAGGAAAATGGTGATGTTAAATTGCAGTACTCAGGGAAATGGTGATTACACCTACCTACATATATGTAATACCTCTGTTTGGAGAACCGTAAAGGAATACATAATATACTAGTACATAAAATACATACTCATATACATAGGTGGTAAAAGTAGGTAAGAGGTAACACATGGATAAGAAATTACTCTTCATCCCCCCCCCTCTCGCTCTCTCTCTCCCAGGCTCTCTCTTTCGCTCTCTTCTTTCCACATCAATTATATTGTTTACTGCGAAATTCCGAAGTTCTAGCCTTACCGGAAGGGGTAGAAAAAACGGTTTGAAAATCGCTTATTTTACGACTGACTCACTGACTCATTGGCCGGAAGGGTTAGAAAAAACGGTTTGAAAATCGCTTATTTTACGACTGACTCACTGACTCACTGATTCACTGACTCACTCATCAAAATTATGAGGCCTTTCCCGATGTCCTAGAAACTTGAAATTTGGCAGGATGGTAGGTCTTGATGAGTAAGTAAAGGAAAAAATCTGAAAAGAGGCAAAAGTTGCACTGGGCGCCGCCCACAGGCGGAATTAACCGCTTTTTGGCGGTTTTCACGAAACGGTTAGAGATATCGAAAAAGTTATGAGAGTTGACCCCCCCAAAACCATACCTAAAACCCCCAATTATTAATTTTTATGAACATCGGAACAACGGTTAGCGGTATTTTCCTGTATTTTACAGTTAACAGTATTTCGACCGCTTTTTTAATGACTAAACTACTAAAGGCTTGGTTAGGTATCAAAAAGATATTTCACGAACAACAATTACACCACCACCACCACCACCACCACCACCACTGGAGCTTTAAGGGTTAGGTGGTAGAGAACGCCTAAGGCATTAACCTCGCCTAGTGGTTGCCTTCCACTCAACAACAACAACAACACAACCACCACCACCACCACCACCAACCAACAACAACAAGAACACCACCACCAACATCAAGAACAAAAACAACAACAACTATAAAGTTATGAGAGTTGACCCCCCCAAAACCATACCTAAAACCCCCCAATTAGTAATTTTTATGAACATCGGAACAACGGTTAGCGGTAATTTCCTGTATTTTTACAGTTACCAGTATTTCGACCGCTTTTTTAATGACTAAACTACTAAAGACTTAGTTAGGTATCAAAAAGATATTT